>NW_006921632.1:13107701-13124079 GCF_000298275.1 Orycteropus afer afer | reverse complement strand
CTCCCCTGGTAGCTAAAGAAAATTTCCTTCCATGTATAAACCTTTCCTTGACTTTTTACAATAATGAACTACTACAATATTTGTCCTTCTGTGGTTGACTTATTTCACTCGGCGCAATGGCCTCCGAGTTCATCCACATTATGAGTTGTTTTGCAGATTCTACATTATTTTTTGGTGTTGCATGATATTCCATTGTGTCTATGTACAACAGTTTGGTTTTCCATTCTTTTGTTGATGGGCACCTAGGTTGTTTCCATCTTTTTGTTGTTGTAAATCGTGCTGTGATGAACATGATGTGCATATATCTGTTCTTGTCCTGGCTCTCACTTCTTTAGGATATATACATAGTAATTGAATGGCTGGGTCAAATGGTATTTCTAATTCCAACTTTTTAAGGAATCACCATACTGCTTTCCACAGTGGTTGTATCATTTGACAGTGCCACCAGCAGTGTATGAGGGTCCCAATCTCTCCACATCCTCAGCAGCATTTGTTATTTTTTCTCTTGTTGAACTTTGCTATTAGTGCTGGGTTCAGATGGTAGCTCATTGTTTTTATTTGAATCTCTCCAATGGCTAATGATTGTGAACATTTCTTCAGGTGTTTGTTGGCCACCCAAATATCTTCTTTGGTGAAGTGACTATTCATGTCTTCTGACCATTTTTAAATTGGATTGTTTGTCTTTTTGTTGTAAGTGTTGGAGTTTTCTGTAAATTCTAGAGATAAGTCCCTTGTCAGAAATGTCATTACCGAATATTTTTTTCCAGTCTGTATGTTCTCTTTTGACTCTTTTGAAGAAGTCTTTGCAAGCACATAAAAATTTAATTTTTAGAATTAAATTTAGTTTCTCTTAGAAACTTAAAGAAATTTAGTTTCTTCATCTAGTTTCCCTTTTGCTGTTTGTGCATTTTGAGTTATGCATGACAGTCTATTTATGCCATAAATTAGGGCCCCTAAATTTCCCCCTATTTTTCCATTGAGGAACTTTATAGTTTTAGGTTTCACATTCAAGTCTTTGATCCATCTGGAGTTAGCTTTAGTGTATGGTATAAGATACAGATCTTGTTTCATTTTTCTGCAAATGGATATCCAGTTTTGCCAGCACCATTTGTTCAAGAGATCATCTCTTCCCCGTGTAATGGATTTCAGCACCTTGTCAAAAATCTGCTGACCATCGGTTGATGGATCTATTTCTGGGTTCTCAATTCTGTTCCACTGGTCTATGTGTCTGTCATTGTACCAATAACAGGGCTGTTTTGACTACTGTGGCTTATAGTAGGTTTTGACATGCAGGAGTTTAAGACCTCCTACTATGTTCTTCTTCTTCAATAGCGCTTTGCTTATCTGACGTCTCTTTCCTTTCCATATAAAGTTAGTGATTGTTTTTTCCATATCCTTAAATAATGTTGATGGAATCTGGATTGGGATTGCATTGAATGTATAGATTGCTTTGGATAGCATTGACATTTTCACAACATTTAATCTTCCTATCCATGAGCATTGTATGTTCTTCCATTTATGTAGATCTCTTATGGCTTCTATTTATTTATTTTAATGCATTTTATTGAAATATAATTTATGTACAGTGAAATACACAAAACTAAAATGACATAGGTCAATGCATTTTTTTTCTTTTTCTTTTTGCAGTGTTCCCTTCTCTCCCCTCTCACCCCTGGCAACCAACAAAGTTTCCCTCCATACATAAACCTTTCCTCGACCCTCCACAACAATGAACTAATACTATATTTGTCCTTCTGTGATTGGCTTAGTTCACTCAGCATAATGTCCTCCAAGTTCATCCATATTATGTGGTGTTTTGCAAACTCGACATTATTCTTTAGTGCTGCATAGCATTCCATTATGTGTATGTACCATAGTTTGGTCAACCACTCTTCCGCTGATGGGCACGTAGGTTGTTTCCATCTTTTTGCTATTGTAAATAGTGCTGCGATGAACATGGGTTGGCATATACCTGTTTCTGTCCTGGTTCTCATCTCTCTAGGATATATACCTAGTAATGGGATTGGTGGTTCAAATGGTATCTACAATTCCAGCTTTCTGAGGAATTGCCATATTGCTTTACATAATGGTTGCATCTCTTCACAATCCCACCAGCAGTGTATGAGAGTCCCAATCTCTCCACATCCCTGCCAGCATTTGTTATTTTCTGTCTTGTTGAACCTTGCCATCAGTGCTGGGGTGAGAAGGTATCTCATTGTTGTTTTGATTTGCATCTCTCTGATAGCCAATGGTTGTGAGCATCTCTTTGTGTATTAGCTGGCCACCTGAATATCCTCCTTGGTGAAGTGTCTATTCATGTCTTCTGCCCATTTTCCAATTGGATTGTTAATACCTCTGGTGTTGAGGCATTGGAGTTTTCTATAAATCTTGAGATAAGTCCCTTGCCAGAAATGTAATTATCAGCAAATATGAATTCATTGCTGTCATTTTTGTTATGTGCTTTTTCGTGGTGTCAATTTCTTTGCTCCATATAATTTTCTATGCTGAGCTTGTTTTGTTTATGAATTGTGTTATCAGTTCCTTTGTTGCTATTGTTTTAGTATTTGCTGAATATTTGAGCTGGTCTTCTTTTTTATTTTGATGTGAAGGTTTATCATTTTTCTTTGATTTTCTTTAATTCTGTGATTTATAGTTTTCTTCCCAAGTTTAGAACGGTCTGTTCTATCTTGTAGTTGTCTTGACTTCCCTACCATCTAGAAGTTCTGTAACGACACAGTTTTTCCCTCTTTTTGGTTTGTATTTGTCCTCATTTGTCAATTGATGTCTCTGGTTCCCTGTTTACAATCTTGTAGGCTTATTTACTTTGGTTGCTTCCATAGCTGGGTTAGTTTCTGGGTTATACCATCATGTATGATAATGGTCAGTTGTTGTTGGCTATTGTTGGTTCTCTGCCCAAAGGACTCCCTTTAGCATTTCTTGTAAGGCTGGTCTGGCTTTAACAAATTCCCTTAATTTCTGCTTATCTGGAAATGTCCTAATTTCACCAACATATTTGAGGGACAATTTTGCTAGGTACATAATTCTTGGTTGGAAATTTTTCTCTTTCAGGGTTTTATATATACCATCCCATTGTCTTCTTGCCTGCATGGTTTCTGATGAGAAGTCCAAGCTTAGTCTTATTGGTTTCCCCTTGTAGGTAGCTTTTCATTTTTCCTGTGCTGCTTTTTTCATGATTCTTTCTTTGTTTTTGGTTTTGGTGAGTTTGATGATGATATGTCTTGGTGATTTTCTTTTGGGGTCTATCCTGTTTGGGATTTGTTGGACTTCCTGAATGGATATATTCTCATCTTTCATCAAAGCAGGGAAGTTCTCCTCCAACAAATCTTGGAGAATTTTCTCTGTGGTTTTATTTTTCTTTTCCTGTTCTGGAATTCCAGTGACACATAGGTTATTCCTTTTGATGGTATCTGTCATGAACCTTAGGCTTTCTTCATTTTGTTCTGATCTTTTTTCTGATTGATTCCTTTTCAAAGAAGTATTCAGGTATTTGTCTTCAATCTCTTTAATTCTGTCTTCCGTTGCATCAGTTCTACTCCTTTGCCCTTTCAATATCTTATCCATTTCTGACAGTTTAGTATTAATCTTCTGGATTTCTATCTGTTGATTTTATATCATTTCTAATTTTTCATTTATTGTGTCATTTTGTTTTTGTATTGTCTTTTGAAATTGTTCTAGGGTTTTCTCTTTGTTTTCCTCAGTTTTCTCAGTGGTTTCCTTGATGTGTCTCTCAACTTTTTGAAGGTACCTAAATATAATTTTTTTTGAATTCCTTACCAGGGTGTTCCAATGTTGTTTCTTAATCAGGTCTATATCCTGGTCCCTTGTTTCTACTGCTTTATCTTGTTTCTTTGTGTGGACTATGATGGTCTGTTGTCTCCAAGACATTGTGATGTTTTTGTGTTTATATTTAATTGGTGATTGCATGTTGGAGTGATTTGCCCAAGATTTTCATTTCCTTTCTAGTGGCGTAGTGCCTAAGGCATTTAACTGCTAACCAGAAGGCTGGCAGTTCAAACCCACCAGCCACTCCTCAGAAGGAAGGTTGGGCAATCTACTTTCATAGTGATACTGCCTTGGAAACCCAAGGAGGGGTCACTATGAGTCGGATCCAACTCTATGGCAGTGAGTTTGAGTTGTTTTGCTTGGATGTTATCTGAGTTATCATGGTACTGTACTCCTCTGTTTGCTAGATGACAGCTCTTATGCACCATCTGTCTCCTTTGCAGTTGTCAGCCTCCTGAATGCCTGTGCTGTTCTTGGCAAGTGGAGCCTATTCTTAGGTCTCTGGAATCTGAAAGTGAATGCTGTCACTTTAAGTATAAAAAATGACCACCGCTTGTAAACCTTCAAAATGGCTGTGCCCTCTGGACACCCAAAAGTCCACAGCTTAGTTTGTCTCCTTCTTTGCTGTTTCCATTTTTAGTCATCAGCCACCAGCACAGTTGTCCATGCAGCCCTTGGTGAGCAGGGCCAATTTTTAGGTTAATTCTCAGGTCCTAACACCACTTGAAAATATTCAGATTGTCCATGCCATCAGGATAACTGACAGTCTGCAGCTCCATTTGTCTACTTATTTACTGTTTTCATTCAGGTTCTTCTACTTGTTGGTGTTTAATCCACTTTTGTGTCCTTCCTTTCAGACTCAGGGCTCCAGGATTACCTTTTGTATCTGTGTCGATTGCTTTCTCTTTTCTTTGTTGAAGAGAGTCTATGTAGCTTGCCTGCCTATTCCACCATCTTCAAGTAAGATCCTGAAAAATATTTGAAGTTAAAATTTCACATAACTGAAAATACTTAAAAACATTTCCTTTGACCAAAATATTAATTTGCATGAGTTGAAGAAACTTTGCACCACCTAGGGAACTGCCCCCCCTTCCTTAAATGACTTATCTAAATATTTGTAGTGATTCTGTGATACTTTTGTCACCATGCAATGCTATTGAAAGGTAGCTGTCTAAGTCCATGGTATTGAAGTGGTAATTGGAGAGGAGATGAAGGGTCTTGCTGACCTGTTATATCCACCCATTTATAATTCTTCCCATTGTCTGTCAGGTCCTATGGGGTCTTGTCTGTGTTCTTTTTCTCCATCATTTTGTACTTCTTCCTCCTGGCTCTCTGTACTGCTGTTACGCAAAAATTGTTTCTCCTGAGGTTTTGGAAAAGCTCTGCTTTCTCTTACCACATGGCCTCAACATACGTGGCTCCCTTTGTCTGGAATTCTTTTCACCCTCTTCCCTTAACCAGTTGTTTTCAAGTTGATTTTGACTCATGGCTACTCCATGTGTATGACAGAGTGGAACTGTGCTCTGTAGGATTTTCAATGGCTGTGACCTTTCAGAAGTAGATCATCAGGCTTTTCTTCCTAGGTGCCTTTGGGTAGACTTAAGCCTCCAGCATTTTGATTAGTAGCTCAGTGCATTAACTGTTTGAACCTCCTAGGGACTCCCCCACTTTTCTTTACTAAATTCCTCTTCTTTTTTTACCTCTCCGGTCAAATATTATGTCCTCAGGACACTTGCCCCAGCCTCAGCCTCAGCCAAGTCTCTTTGTTCTGTCTCTTCACTGAACAGCACTGGTTTCCTTCTCCCATGTGTAATAGCACTTTTCTCAGACATAACTTCCTTTATACTGTGTCTTGCGCAGGCTTTTCTCCCCACAAGGATGTAGGTACCCCTAGAGCAGGGAATGGGCCTGTTTGTGTGCATTGTTGACTTCCAGGGTCTGATACCATGCCTGGCACTTAATAAAATTTGTTGAACAAGTGAAACAGCTGCTGAGGTGCCTTGAATTCTTACCATCTGTGCTCCTCTACCTCTATTATGCCACTTTTCACATTGTGTTATGTTTAATTCCTACTTTTTTCTGTCCTTGCAGCTAGTTTTGGAACTCTTCAAGGGCAGAGACTGTATTGAATTTATCTTTGTATCACCAATGTATGTAGCTATATTTATCCAAAATGTGAGTAGAAGGCACACCTGCAAGTTTGTGACATAATGAGAAAACTATGTCCTATATACAGTCCTGTTCTAAAAATAGCCCAGCACATGCTCTAGTATAATCTGACTCAGATGCTTTGTATTGTCGAATTTCAGGAACATGCCTGTCTTTATACACTAGTTAAAACCCTGAATTCAGTTGGCTTTTAAAATGTACAAGTAAGCAACTGCTAAGATGACTATATTATCCATGATTTCACTGCAAGCAAAGGTTCCTTGAGCCTTATGCAGTCTGTTCCTTTACAAAGACCCCCTTCTCTACTTAACCTCAAGTGAAAGCTAAAGGATTGAAGGACATGTGGCCTGGGAAGACCACCCATGAATAATGCTGCATTTACTATAGTGCATAAGAAGGTATGCGGTACATACCTTGAATCTGCTACTAACTAGCTTAGCTGGTTACTCTATCTCTCTGAGCTTTATTTTCTTTATCAGCAATTGGAGAGAAGATAAAACCTACCCATAGTTGAGACTATGTGCACAGAGTGCTCTCTGACCAGGAGTATTAGTGAAATAATCACATGTCCTCCAGTGGGGGGTGGAGGGGGCTGGGCAAGTAGAGGTGGTACAGCCTGAGTGGGACAAACATCGTGGGTTGGGGCAACTCTGCCCCTTCTTTCTCTGTGGTCAGAAAGGTTGGTGGTTTGAATCTATCTAGCAGCTCCAGGGAAGAAAGGCCTGGTGATCACAGCTATTGAAAACCCTATGGAGTGCAGTTCTACCCTGAAACACATGGCTTGCCATGAGTCTGAATTGACTAGGTGGAAACAGGTTTGTTTGGTTTTGAGAAGGTCAAGAGGAATAGAGAACAACTCCACCCAAACTATTATAAACAACTGGTTCTTTTTTGGGGGCTAGGATATCAGTAGCTTGAAGAGAAAGATGAGACAACTGACTGACATCTGAGTACAACAGTATGTTTATTCTAATAAGAATAGAATATCATAATACTTTGGTAAAGAAGGACATAACACCTATACTTAAAATATAGCTTAGTACAGATTCTGTGATAACAGATTAAGTATCTCAGAGTTTTCTGGTAGCTGCTAACTGTATTGGTATTTTTATTGTAGATTTTAAGTGGAGATCAAGTTTGCGATGTATTCTTTGCACAATAACTCACATATATGCTTACTTCCTGTGAAAGCTCATGTTTAATCGCTGCCTTTTTAAATGGTGAATATTCAGATTAGATAATGAAGTGAAAGAATACTGAAAAGTTATAAAACACAACACAAATGTAAAGAATAATTATGTAAGCATTCCAACTCCAACTAACTTTCTCCATTGGTTCCTTCAAATTCATTCTCCAGACTTGTACCCGAGGATTATTACTCAAACACAATCTGGTCATGTCCTTTTCTTGCTAGTAGTACTTCTGGCCTAGATGCTCACAGCAGTGATTGTCATTTTAAAGACAATTCTTAAGTTTTCGTAAAATGGTTAAAAAATAATCAAGTAATGTAGAAAAGCAGTTCTTTTCCTTACTCCATCCTTTCTCCAGTTCTGTTCCTCAGAGGAAACTATTTTAAATTCTCTTAGCTCTTTAGTTTCTTTTGGTAATTGGGTTTATAAGCATGTAAAGAACATGCTTATAATACTATTTATCAATTTATGGCTTTACCTATTGACATTCAGGATACACACAAACACACATACACATATATATGCAATTTTTCTTTTTTTTTTCCTGAGCTATTTGAGAGTAGGTTGCATACATTATGCCTCTTAGTTCTTAATGCATCAGTGTGTATTTCTAATTTAACTACAGAAGTTATCAAATCTAGGAAATTCTGTATTGACATACTATTATCTAGTCTATAGTCCATGTGCCATTTTTTCAGTGATGTTCTTTATAGAATCTTTCTTTTCCCCTCCAGTACAGGATCACATATTACATTTTTATAGATAGTTAAAGTGATGAGTCAAGAAATGCTTTCCTTAGTAGAATATACAGTACTGAGTTCTCAGTGAAGGCAAACATGGGGATGGATAGATAGGTGGACAGGCTAAACAATTAGGTATGTCTATGAAATAGGGAGTGTATCCAAGATCATATATAGGGTTGGCAGACAATGGTCCTATAAGTTTATGTGAATGATCAGAATCCCCAGGTGTATAGTAGAGCTGACAAGGGGCAAGGTTGTGGTCACTGCTTGGTCACAGCCAGCTACCCAGAGTGACCGAGTAGTTGATCCTGTGGGCTTGGAACCATAGTCCCAGGAGACATCAAGCTCAATTGGCATAACATACTATACAAAACATTGTTCCACCTCCTTCTTTGGCGAGTAGCGACTGGGATCTTAAAAGCTAGCAAGCTGCCATCTAGATGCAATGATGGGTCTCTCCTTGTCAAGAGCAAAGAAGAAAGAAGAAAACAAAAATTAATGGAAACAATCAGTCCTCGCGACTGGTACACCATCCAATCTGCAACCTACACAACTATGAGACCAGAAGAACTAGATGGTGCCTGGCTACCACTGTCATCCACTTGGAAGGGATGTAGGAGATCCTGGATAGAGAGGGAGAACAATGTGGAACAAAACTCAAAATCATTTGGAGGGGGAAAAAAAAAAAAGATGGTTGGGACCAGGCTTGCTGGTCCAATAGAGCTTGGTGGAACCACTGAGACTATGGCCCCTGGCTGCCCTTCAGGTCTGGGATTGAACCCACACCTGTGGTTTCCAGCCAAACAATGTACAGGCAAGTGAGTTAAACATTTACCTCAAGTAGACACATGCCCTGGAGAGAACAATCATGGGAGAGGGAAGGGCTGCTTATGCACAGGGAGACAGCTCAGGGTGCAGGAGAGTATGGAGGGATGGACACTGGGAAGTGGTAACTATGGGGAGGAAGTGGGAGGGGAGCTGTTGCATTGTGGTAAACTGTGGTCAATGACATGAGACAAAGCATATGTGAACTGCTGTATAGAAAGTGAATTTGCTCTGTAAATCTTCACCCAAATCACACACACAAAAAAAGAAATGCTTTCCTTAGTAGAATAAAAAATAAAAATGTAAGTACATTGCCTAAATTTACAAAGATAACCAATAGAGAACATGTTTCTTTAGTCTGTTAATTTGAAATAGTTCCTATCTTCAGCTTTTTTTCATCTTTATTGATACTGATGTTTTTCAAACTTTATTATTATTATTATTTTTTATTACAGGTCACTTGTTTATTTATAGACTGTTCCTCAATTTGAGTTTTATGATGCTTTCTCATGGTTAGATTCAGATTGAACAGTTCCGGCTGCAATACCACAGAGAGAATGCTGTGCCCTTCTCAGGGAATCCCAGCTGGAGGCTTACGAGTTTATTTTGATCACCTGGTCATCCTGTTTCTCCACTGACTATATAGTTACTATTTTCTTCCTTGCACTAATTAGTAGTCTCTGTGGAGACACTTTAAGAACATATATCTATTGACTCCACATCAAATTTTCTCTCCTAGATTGGACACCTGTTGATTTTTGCTTAATTAAGTCTTTACTATGATGGTTGAAAAAATGGGATTTTTTCTGTATTCATCATGCTCTCCGCTTTTATTAGTTGACATTGTACTGTACAGAAGAACTCTCCCATGCTTCTTTCCTTCTTTCTTCTCCTCCCCCCCCTTCCTTTTCTCCTTCCTTTCCCCATCCTGCTCTCTGCTCTTCTTCTGTGTCTCTCATTAGTATGAATGGGTTATAATCTTTTATTATCTTTATTTATTTTGATGCTCAGATTGTTCCAGATTTGGCCAGTGGGAGTTCCTTCCAGCTGGCTCCTAATATTTTGTGACAATATCTCTATCATCTAGGAGCTCTGGTAGTGTAGTGCCTAAGGCATTTGACTGCTAACCAGAAGGCTAGTGGTTCAAACCCACCAGCTGGTCCATGAAAGGAAGATAGGACAATCTACTTCCATGGAGATACCACCCAAGAAGGGGTCACTGTGAGTAGGAACCAACTCCAGGGCAGTGAGTTTGGGTTTTTTATTTATTTATTTATTTTTTGGTCTCTTTCATCTATAATTTAAAAAATACTTCTTTATTTTCTGGAACAAAAAGATGTTCCATGCTCGTCATGTACCATCAGGCTTCTGCTATGGAATCAGCTATTTCTTCAGGGAGTTCTGACTCCTTTTAGTGGGAAATAGTGTTCAGAACTAACATGAGTGATTGTTGTCAGCTGTCATTGAGTCGCCTCTCATTCATAGCATATATAGATATATAGATAACACACACACATATACATACACACACACATATATGTATATATGTATATCTGCCCCCATATACAACAGAATGAAACACTGCCCAGTCTGTGCCATCCTCACAATCCTTGCCATGCCCATTGTGGCAGCCATTGTGTTAATCCCTCTCATTAAGGGTCTCCCTGTTTTCACTGACTCTTTACCAAACATATCTTTTTCCAGGGACTGGTCCCTTCTGATAATGTACCCAAAGGATGTGAGATGAAGTCTGACTATTCTTGCTTCTAAGGAGCATTCTGGCTGTACTTCCAGGACAGATTTGTTCATTCTTCTGGCAGAGCATGATGTCCACCTGATATCAGCAATAATGTTCTACACCCTTCTCTGAATCCTGCTTGAATTTTTGGTAGCTCCCTGCTGATGTTAACACTGCAAAGGTTTTTGAATTATCTTCAGCAAAATTTTACTTGGATGTGATATTAATGATATAGTTCAATAATTTCCACTTTTTGTTGGATCGTCTTTCTTTGGAATGAACACAAATATGGATCTCTTCCAGTCAGCTGGCCAGGGTGCTGTGTTCCAAATTTCTTGGCATGAACAAGTGTGCTTCTCCAGCACTGCATCCATTGGTTGAAATACCTGAATGTATTTCAATTCTTGTTTTTCACCAAGTTCTTCAGTGCAGATTGTATTTCTCCCTTCCGTACCACTGGTTCTTGATCATATGCTGTCTCCTGAAATGATTGATTGTCAACCAGTTCTTTTTGATACAGTGACTCTGTGTATTCTTTTCATCTTCTCTTTATGCTTCCTGAATTGTTTGATATTTTGCCCATGTTGTTGTCAGGTGCTGTTGAGTCAGCTCCGACTCGTAGTGACCCCACGTACAACAGAACGGAACACTGACCAGTCCTGTACCATCCTCACAATTCTTGATATGCTTGAGCCCATCATTGCAGCCATTGTGCCATTCCATCTTGTTGAGGGTCTGCCCCTTCTTCACTGACTCTCTGCTTTACCAAGCATGATATCCTTCTCCAGAGAATAATCCCTTCTGACAACAGGACTAAAGTAGTGAGATGAAGTCTGGTCATTGTCACTTCCAAGAAGCATTCTGGCTGCACTTCCAGGAAAGATTTGTTCATTCTTCTGGCAGTCCATGGTATTTTTAGTATTCTTTGCTAACACCACAGTTCAAAGACATTGACTTCTTTGGTCTTCCTTATTTGTTGTTCAGCTTTCACATGCATTTGAGGCAATTGAAACTACCATAGCTTGGGTGAGGTGCAGCTTAGTATTCAGAGTGACATCTTTGCTCTTTAACACTTTAAAGAGGTCTTTTGTAACATATTTTCCCAATGAAATATGATGTCTGATTTTCTTACTGCTGCTTGCATGGCTGTTGACTGTGGATCCAAGTAAAATGAAATTCCTGACAACTTGGATCTTTTCTCCATTTATCATGATGTTGCTTATTGGTCCCATTGTGAGGATTTTCATTTTCTTTATGTCAAGATGTAATCTATACTGAAGACTATAGTCTTTGATCTTGATCAGTAAGTCCTTCCAGTCATCTTCACTTTCAGCAAGCAAAGTTGTTTCGTCTGCATGTTGCAGGTTGTCAATAGTTTTTCCTCCAATCCTGATGCTGCATTCTTTTTCATACAATCCAGCTTCATGGGTTATTTGCTCAGCATACAGATTGAATAAGTATGGTGAAAGGATACATGCTGAAGTACTCCCTTCTTGAATTTTAGCCACACAGTATCCACCTGTTCTATTTGAATGACAGCTTCTTGGTCCATGCACAGGTTCCTCATGAGAACAATTAAGTATTCTGGAATTCCCATTCTTCACAAATGTTATCCATAATTTGTTATGATCCACACAGTCAAAAGTCTTTGCATTGTCAATAAAACACAGGTCAACATCCTTTTGATATTCTTTGCTCTTAGCTAAGCTCCATCTGACATCAGCAATGCCATCCCTTATGCCACATTCTCTTCTGAATCCAGCTTGCATTTCTGGAAGTTCCCTGTTAATATACTGCTGCAACTGTTTTTGAATTATCTTCAGCAAAATTTTACTTGTGTATGATGTTAATGATATTGTTTGATGATTTCCACACTCTGTTGGATCACCTTTTCTTGGAATGGATGCACATATGGATCTCTTTTTTTAAATTTTTTTATTTTCTTGTTCTTTGGGTGCAAATTTACAGAGCAAAATTTGTTTTACATTCAACAGTTCGTGTACACTTGATTCCACGCCCCAATTACCATTCCCGACCATAACAAACTCTCCTCCCCTCCCATCCCTATGACTACCTGCTTCTGTCCCCTTCTTAAATATGTACTCCGGTCTGTTCAGCTTTCCCTCTGTGTGAATGTTGTCCCTGTGGTCCCCATGGCTGATTGCTCTAAGGGGTGTATCTCCCTAGAGTAGGTGGGTGCATTGCTTTGGGATAGGTGTTCTGCTTGTAGGTCTTTCTACTGTTGGGCGGAGAGCCAATCCATGAGAGTGAGTCCATTTCTAGGCCTGAAGGGTAACTTGGGGCCATAATATTGGGGGTTCCACCAGACTCTATCTTACCTCCACCAGACTCTATCTTACCAGTAATTCTGGTCATTTTTTGCTTTTGGATTTTTTTTCACATTTTTCCTTCCACTCTATCCAGGATCTCCAGGTTTGATCCCTTTCCAAGTGATTGGCATTGGTAGCTGGACATCTAGTTCTGCTGGTCTCAGGGTCCATTATATCGTTGGACTAATTGTTTCCAGATGCTTTTGATTTTCTTTACTCTTCTTTGCTTCAGATGAGAGGAGACCAGCGTAGACAGCTGCTTGAAAGCTTTTAAGACCCCAGTCACTACTCACCAAAGTAGGTTGTGGAACAAGAATTTTATGTATTATGTTGTACCAACTGAGCTTGGTGTCTCCCAATACTCTGGTCCCGAGTTGGCAGGCCTGGTGATTCTGTCTCTCAAGGTGTTTGGTTGTCTCTGAGAGGTTCCTCCAACTCTATCTTCTATTGCTTCTGTAATGAGTGTGGCTAATTTTGTATCACTTGTATCCATGTAAGATTATCTTCAGCTAATCTGTCCTTGGTCTAGGGTACATTCCTGTTCATTGACCCCACCTGGCCTTCTTAGTTGTCTATGCATTTATCTGTAACCTGGTGTTTGTGTTAGAAGTCTGGTCTTTTTTATAATTTTGAATTTTGTTCTACATTTTTTTTTCTCTCCATCTCTGTCCAGAACCTTCTGTTTTGACTCTGATCAGAGTGGTTGGTGGTGGTAACCAGCACCACTGAGTTCTTCTGGTCTCAGGGTAGTGGAGGCTATGGTTTGCATGGTCCATTAGTCTTTTGGACTAATTGTTTCCATGTGTGGTAGTTAAGGTTATGTGTCAACTTGGCTGGGCCTGATTTTGAGTGGCTGGGCAGCTGGATGTAGTATTCCCCATGATGAGACTACATGGTGGAATCTACTGTGAGCAGCTGAGTAGCTGCCTTAGGAATGTGGTCTGCTTCCTGTATATAAGGAGAAGCTTTGGGAATGGTCTCTAGTTGTTTGGCATGCTTGAACCCTGCATGTAACCAAGTCATTGTTCAGCAGCCTGCCATGACTTGCTGATCTTGGGACTTGTTCTGCGTTTGAATTACTAGCCTGCCATGTTGTTTGGCAATATTGGGATTGTGCCTTTTTACTTGTTGACCTTGGGTTTGTCAGCCTCAGCAGCTAGCAGCTGCCTTCATGAAGAAAAGCCTCCAGCCTCAGTGGGCTGGGAGCAAGAGGCAGAGCTGAAGTCCAGGTTGAGGGGCTTTCACAGCCCCTAGAGCCTGGCCTTTTGAACTTGGGCTGCAAGCCTTCAAAATTGTAAGAGAATAAATCCTTGGTTGTTCAAGCCATCCCATTTGTGGTATCTTCTGTTAGAGTAGCACTAGGTAACCAAAACACCATGTGTTTTCAATTTTCTTCACTCTTATTTGCTATGGACAATAGAGACAAATTATTGCATTTTAGATGGTTACTTGGAAGCTTTTAAGAGCCCAGTCATAACTCACTATAGTAGGATGTAGAACATTGTCTTTGTGGACTGTGATATGCCAATTGACATTAGTGTCCCCCATGACTATGATCCTAAGTCCTCAAGACTAGTGACTCATTCTCTCAAGGTGTTTAATTATGGCTGAGAAATTTTCAGAACTTTGACCTCTGTATGCTTTACTACACCCTTGCATATGTTTGCTGCACATACAAGTACATAAGTAGAATTGTCTCTTGACAAATGTATGTATGTGTATACACACACACACACACACACATACACACTTAAGGTCTTACTCCCATTTGTCTTCCCACCTCTGTTCAGCTTGCATGTCTAGCTATGTATCTACTTGTAGATATTCTTTATTATTACTATTATTGCAGGAATATATATATATACATAATAGTATTTACCTTTGTTGTCTTTTATTCTGTGTACCTCTCAGTGTCTTCCTTTGCCTTGGTCACATTGTATATTATATTATTATATATTGCCTTTCCCTTCACCTAAGTTAATAAGTGTCTACTCTCTAGTTAGGAGCTCTGGTAGTGTAGTGCCTAAGGCACTTGACTGCTAACCAGAAGGCTGGCGGTTCAAACCCACCAGCCACTCCTCGGAAGGAAGATGGGGCAATCTACTTCCATAGTGATACTGCCTCGGAAACCCAAGGAGGGGTCATTATGAGTCAGGTTCGACTCAACAGCACATAACAACAACAACAATTCTCTAGTTAGTGATTTCCCTTCACATCCCTGGTAACTATCCCAAAGTATGTTTCTTCCTGTATGTAAACTTTTTCTTGATTTCTTATAACAGTGGTTTTGTACAATATTTGTGCTTTTGTGACTGACTTATTTCACTCTTTCCAATATAGTTTTGTCACTATTTTCAGTTCTTCTAGTGGTTATCTTTGTAAATTTTGTCAATGCACTTACACTTCTATTTTTTATTCTACTAAGGAAAATATCCCTTGATTCGCCACTTTCACCATCTAAGATGAGTATATTAACACCTCTCCTTTCTCTTTAATTCCTTCCCCCACCTCCAAATTTCTGTCATCTCTACTTTGCTTTTTAGAGTGTCAAAGTTTATAATATTTATGTCCTGATCTATAATCATGATGAAGTCTTCTGTGCTTGGCCTATGGGCTAATTTCAGAAGATGAAGATAAACAGATACAATAGGATTTTATTATTGTGACCAAAAAATGCCACAAAGTCACTATACATGCTTGTTAGAGGTATGCTCCCATTATTCATACAAAATGTAACCATCCTCTTAGTCTTCTGGACATTTGGGTTGGTTGAAAGTTTTTAAAGCAGGCAGCTGTTTTGTAGGCAAGGTAAAATCTCAAATTTAGAGACTTCTGTGCCTCTTTGCATGTGCACATTGTTCACTTCAGAACAAACTATTGTACTACAATTACATTCTTCTTGTCCGGTCTTTTGTTTTTCTTGGCATTTCTAATGGTCTCTATCATTTCTTGTACTGTTTGTCTTTATCAAAAAATTATTTTAAAAACTGTCATGACCACCTTATAGCAAGTTTAGAAAGTACCAAAAAGGAAAAACATGCCTTTGGTTTTAAGGCACTAATAGTACCACAGTTTATATAACCATTTCCATATTGTTGGCTGTATTCCAGATTATATAATTATTCCCTTAATTTTGGGACATTTAAATTGTTTCCATTTCTTGTTACTATAAATAATATTGTGGAAAAAGTCCCTTTCCATATATTTTTAAATTATTTCCTTAGAATTTATTATTCAAATTGCCAAATCTGGGCCAAACAGTACAAACACCTTTATGGATCATGATACTTACTACGAAACTACTTTCAAAAATGATTTTTGCCATAAACAGTGTTGCCAGAAATGTATGAGAGTCTCCTGTTCACCTCACCCTTGCCATTCTTTTTTAAATTTTGGCTAAATAATATTTCATCATTACTTTTAAACCTAGTCCTTTTTATTTTTAATTGTACAAGAATTTACTGCTTAAGTATTATTCTTGGTGGGGAGGCGGGGCAAGATGGCGGACTAGGCAGAAGGATTGCACAGACCCTCTTCAACAAAGAAAAGGGAAACCAATTAACACAGACACAGAAGATA
>NW_006921632.1:13094861-13100616 GCF_000298275.1 Orycteropus afer afer | reverse complement strand
AAAAAAAAAAAAAAAAAAAGTATTATTCTTGGTGGGAAACTTTTTGAGACATAAAATTTTTAATCTATTTTTAAGCTTAGATTTCTCTTAACATTGTAAATACTGAGGTCTGATTGCATCCCAACTTATAATGATCAAATTGCCAGATATGAAGACTTCTAGCATCATTTTCTCATAATTTTATTTTTTCTACCTTGCTTCAGTCAGTTCCTGTGGCTCGTTGCTATAGTACACGGTACAGTGAATCACCTGCCATTCTGTACTGGCCAAGAAAATAACTCCCTTCTTTGCAGTTGTCTGGCACATCTCAACTAAAGACATGGTGAAGCTTAGAAGCGTCTCAAAGATTTCTTGTTCTAAAATTTAGTGAGAAAAAAAAAAAAAAAAAAAAAACCTGTTAGTCAGTTACATATGCCAGTATAAAATGATTCACTTGGTATTAATACCTTTAGGTTCTTTGATTGAGGAGCGTACATGAGGTAGTGGAAAGCACTCTAATTTACATGCAATAAAGGCTTGATATTTTTTCCTCTTTGAACACTAGGTAAGATTTATAGTATGGTAAATAGAGATTCCAAACTGGCTCTCAGGCATTATATCTACATGATGCCAACTTTTGCAAGTGAGCTGTAAATTTTGCTATCAAACCATTGTTTCATGCCATTTTTCACCAGGGTGAAAAAACAAAAAAACACCAAAAAAACAAAAACAGATTGAACCAGACGGTTGCACAGATGGCTGGTCAAATTGATCCACCTACCTTAAAGAATCTTTGTGTAACAGGATAGAAAAACAGGAAACTTGAGTGAGGTGCCATTTTGATCACAGACTGAAGTCAAATGACATGAATCCTCAAGTCATTACAATGTACTGCAGAAATTCCATTCTGTGTGAGTTCATCTCAGAGTAGAGTAGGAAGCTTTGCTGACTTCATCTCAACCATGGTCATGACAAACAGAATTGTTTTTCATAGCATCAATGTATGATATGTTTCACAATAAGGTTCGATTTGCCCAAAGAAATTATACGAGTTTGACAATTTTATACTCAACTTTAGAATCCAAACCAAAACCAAACTCACTGCCGTGGAGTTGGTTTCGACTCATAATGACCCTTCCTTGGGTTTCTGAGGCATTATCTTTAAGGAACTAGATTGCCCAGTCTTCATTCCTAGGAGTGGCTGGTGGGTTTGAACCACCAGCCTTCTGGTTAGCAGTCAAATGCCTTAGGCACTAAGCCACCAGAGCTCCTTAGAATAGGGAGAATGTATATTTTTCCAGAGGATTTATATAAAATTTGTCATAAAATTTTTTTATAGTTGTTAATACCTAGCCAATCCTAGCTCCTTCTCAGCTTCTAAAAACCCTCATCAATTCAATTACTGGCTCACCCACCTAGTCTCAGAACCTGTGTGAGCTCTAGTAGAACAACAAGTGTCCTCTACCCACTTGTTTGGAAGGGTTTGGAAAACATCTTCTACTGTAAATTTTGTTCCCAAAACAATCATTTCATGCCATTCTTCATAGAGCCAAATAAATGAGCTGATCTAAGGAATTAAATAGTTGTGTGGGTGGCTAGTCAAATTGATCTACCTGTCTTAATGGACTCTTGTGTAACAGAGTTAAAACACACACACACACACATCCTAAATTCCACTTTGCTTTAAGTTCGGGGGCTACAGTGCCTGGAGGTCAGCCAAGTATTTCCTGTTCAGCGACATTGAGGATGTGGCAGCTTCCTGAACCAATTCTCATTTTGGGGGAAGGGGGAGGGAACAAAGGATTTGGGGGAGAGTGAAGAGGTGTGGTGAGGAAAAGTCTGCCTGCTGGGTCTTCTGCTAAAATCTTTCTTTTGGTCTTTTGGTTATTTTCTTTCTTCTTTTGACTCACTTTTTTTCCCCCTCCCCTGCATGTACAGAGTTAGCATGCCCCTCACATCCTCTGTCCCTCAGAATCTCTCTTGTAGGGGAGGAATCCAGGCTTATGCCCCACTACACTCCCTTATTCCTAACAGTCATGATTCCTGGAGCTGAACATCTTTTTCCATATCCCTGATGTCACATTCATCTGATTTTTTGCACTTAATGATTTTTGAGGGCCTCAAGCTTCCTTGTCTCAGGACCCTTCAGATGAACATGTGTTCAGAATTATGTAAAGCTTGGTCACTCCTCCACAGGCAGGCTACACCTGGGCTATGACAGTGTCCCCTGTGGCTGCTTTCTCATCCATTTTGCATCTTGTCATCACTTTCGCCATGTTGGGCAGACAGTGCTGTGAGGTGGTTGAGTCAACCTACTTGCAGAGGTATTTTTAACATTTGCCTCTGTTGTTTGAATGCTAAGGCATGGTGGAACCTTCTCATTTACATGTATGTAAATGACTGTAACAAAGAGTGTACCATAAATGATGTGAAAAGGCACATATACAAAATAAAGCCAATATAAATCTGAATTATACTGTTGTCTTTTCTTAACAGGAACAAAATCTTCCGGCAATAGGGAATAGAAACATAAATTTAATTTTTGGTGATTCATTGCTTAATAGAAAATATTAAATTGCAATATGTAAACAAGGTAAAAGCACAATTTATTCATCCGTTTAGTCAGCATATATTATTTGAGCATCATTTATGAGTCAGATTTTGCACTAAATCATGGAGATACAAAAATGAATGAAACAATTTCCACCCACAGGGATGTAACAGTCTAAGAAAAGAGAGAGATTAAAAAGCAGGTCATTTGAAAGCAATGTAATATGTCTGTTAACAAGATATACAAAAAGGATTAGGAGAGTATGAATAAATGAATAACTGAATAAATGAATGAATGAATATATTCTTTTTTTCCTTCAATGTGATGTACCAAAAAAACCAAACTTACTGCTGTTGAGTCAGGTTCAACTCATAGTGACTGCTCCTTGGGTTTCCGAGCCAGTGTTACTAGAGAAGTAGATTGGCCAACCTTCTTTCCGAGGAGTGGCTGGTGGGTTTGGAAGACAGTTCAATTGCAAGCTCACTACTTACTGGATATGGTGAATATAAACTGTATCAACAAATTCTTTAACATTTATTTCATCAAGAGATGGGGTTTATTATGTTCTTTTTCGATTGTTTTGTCCGGTAGGGTGTGGCAGAAATGTTGCTATGTAATAAAACTGGAACGTAAAAGGTGACACAGAGTGTTTCTTGCTTGCTGCAACACTCATACAGGTACCTCAAGCTGCTATGCTGTGAGGATGACCAATTTAGCCCATGTAAATTCTCTTTATAGAGAAACCCTGAGATTATAAGAAAAAAAAAGAGTCATACCTTGCTATTCCCCAATTGCATCAACCCCTTCCCCTGCCCATGTTTCTGCTCTAGCCATTAGCTGACTACAACCTCATGAAAGCCCCGAAGCCAGAGCTACCCAGGAGAGTCCGTCCCAGATTTCTGACTCATGGAAATCATAAAAGATAATGAAATATTTGTTATTGTTTTAAGACACAAAGTATTGGGGAAATTTGTGACACATCAATAGATAAAGGCAACAGATTCTGTTAATTTTAGTGGGATACTGCTAAAACCTAAAGTGTGTAGCATTAGCTTTGGGCCTGGACAGCAGACAGATGCTAGAAGGGCTTTGAAGGGACTGTTAGCAGAAGGCTGATGGGCCTTGAGAAATCTGTTGTGAGGGCTTGAAGGAAAGTGGGAAAATTTTGTTGAAAACTGGAATAAAGGAAGCCTCTGTTAGGTGATGGTGGCTTAGCTAAATTGTCACCTGTGGTAATGTGAAAAAGAGAAAATGCACTGGATGGACTGGTTAAGAAAATCTGCAGCCAGAATGTTGAAAAGGCTAACTGGTTTCTTTTAGATTTGTGTAATAAAATGCAAATCAAAAGAGAATTAAAAAGCATAACTGTAGTTTTCAATCAAAATTTAAAAAGAAATATAAGGATGGCAAGCTTTTTGGGTTTGAAAATAAAACTATTTCTCATTCTTAGCCTACCCAGATAGCAAAAACCTCTCAAACTGAGACATGGTTTCAGGACAAAGATCAAATCCAAAGTAGACCTGCCAGATCCTTTGTTAAGACCTCAGAAAGATATTAGGTGGTGCCTCATAGATCCTTTCAAGCACACAAAATGCATTCTCAGGATCTTAAGGGCATACCTCACAGATTTTGTCTGTTTAGAAATAGAAATTTTAAGAATATTAAGGAAATTTTCCAACAGTAACCTCAAAGGAAGCCCAAGGTGGAGAAGGCTTACCTCAGAGAGATCTGCATAACTTTTGTCTAGTGAAATGGATTATACATTAATATGTAACTAGTCCAAACTTTTTTTTTTTTCTTTTTTAATATGAATTGTGTGTGCTTCAACTGATAAGGGCAGAGACAGAACAAAATGAAATGAGGAAATCATTCCCTTGAGCTACTTTGGGCAGGAAGGAGGCTGAGAAATTTACTCAGCTTCAAACAAGTTAGTTTTTATGGAAAAGAAAGGATAACTTGGAGTATGAAACCAAGAACATGGGGTGGAGCCGAGAATCATTCCCTGGAATGACCAAGTGAACTTGAAAGACCTCATAAATTTCCAAATGGGAAAAAAACCATTCCTCTATTTTATGCAAGGAACTGGCAACATATGCCCAACTTGATATCACAGTTACTGTAGATTAGTGATGGCAATGTATTTCTTTCTTTTTTTTTTTTTTTTTTTTTACCCATTATGAATTGTAATGTCTATAGCAGTTATCCTATGCCTGTCTCATCATTATATTATGGGTGAGCTGGGCAGATAACTTGTCATTTCAAGTTCATAAGTCCTCAGATTGAGAGGAAGTGTACACAAGGAATTATACCAAAGTAATGTCATCCACAGTTGGGTTTGATTTATATAGTGAGATCCTGAGACTCAAGCTTGATACCTTAATGGAATGAAAGTTTGGGAGCTTTGGAGGGGAATGGTTATATTTTGCATGTGAAAGAAATAGAAATAATTTGTGACCAAAGGGTGAGCTGCAGTGGTTGAAAATATATTTACAAATACTTTGATACTCCTCTGTTCAAGAGGTTGGGTCCATGTTCCTTCTTGAAACTAAGTAAGCTTTTGAAACCATTGTAACCAATAGAGTAGAGAAGAAGGATGCTATGTAACTTCCAAGACTAGATCATAGGTGGCAATGCAACTTCCACCTTCCTTGCTGGAAAACTGTCAATTGAATTGTCAATTGAACTAGGTAAGTGTTCTGACAGCCTTGAGGCCACCATGCTACAAGTAAGTCCAAACTGGCTCACATG
Source organism: Orycteropus afer afer (assembly GCF_000298275.1). Classification (NCBI taxonomy): domain Eukaryota; kingdom Metazoa; phylum Chordata; class Mammalia; order Tubulidentata; family Orycteropodidae; genus Orycteropus; species Orycteropus afer. The sequence continues at coordinate 13,095,338 of NW_006921632.1, read as the reverse complement.
GAGAAATCACATAAAGAAACCTAGGGACAACCTGTAGAGAGAGATGCCTGGCCAGGCTATGGCTGCTCCAGACCTTCAGTATTCCTTCTCTGGTGGTGGAGCCAAGAACACAGAGAATCATTTCCTGGAATACCCATGTGAACTTGAAAAATATACAACCTCTCAAGTTCCAAATGGGAAAATAAACATTAATTCATATTAATTGAGGAATGGACCACAGTCTGACTGCATGAGAGATCACAAGCCAGAACTGACAGAACCTTTCTCAAATTCCTGACCCACAGGAATTGTGAGTAACAATAAAATGCTTTGTTTTAAGCTGCTAAATTTTAGGGTAATTTGTAATACACTAGTAGATAACCAGGGGAGCTCTGGTAGCATAGTGGCTAAGACACTTGCCTGCTAACCAGACGGCTGGCGGTTCAAACCCACCAGCCACTCCTCGGAAGGAAGTTTGGGCAATCCTACTTCCGTAGT
>NW_006921632.1:13066041-13093193 GCF_000298275.1 Orycteropus afer afer | reverse complement strand
TGTGGGGCTGGCGCGGGATCGGGCAGTGTTTCGTTCTGCTGTGCATGGGGTCGCTATGAGTCGGAAACGACTCGACGGCACTTAACAACAACAACAACAAACCATAGTCCTCCATTTTGTGATGTATTGTAAATCCTAGCCTCTATACCTGGTTACCACCATTCGTCTGTCAGTTTGTTATACTGTGGTGGCTTGCATGTTGCTATGAGACTGAAAGCTATGCCATTGGTATTTCAAATACCTGCAGAATCACCTGGCTTTCAGCAGATCTTCCAGACTAAGAAAGATTGGTAAGAAGGATGAGGCCATCCACTTCTGGAAAACTTGGCCAGTGAAAACCTTAAGAATAACAATGAAACACTGCTGATATATTACTGATGTATTACTGGAAAAGTTTATGAATAGCCCTGAAACACTGTCTGATGTAGTCGGATGATAATCCCCTCAGGTTGGAAGGCACTCAAGGTATGACGGTGGAAGAGCTGCCTTCTCAAAGTAGAGTCGATCTTAATAATATAGATGGAATAAAGCTCTCAGGACCTCCATTTGCTGATGGGACATGACTTAAAATGGAAAGAAACAGCTGCTAATGTCCATTAATAATTGGAATGTAGAATGTATGAAGTATTCTAGGAAAACTGGAAGTTGTCAAAAATGAAATGGAACGCATAAAGATCATTATCCTAAGCATTAGTGAGCTGAAATGGACTGGTATTGGCTATTTTGATGTGCTATGCTCAAATGACAAAATGAAGAGGAATGGTGCCATATTCATTGTCAAAAATGTTTCAAGATCTGTCCTGAAGTACAATGCAGTGATAGTTGGAGCTGTGTGTCAACTTGGCTGGACCACAATTCTGTGTAGTTTAAGCAGTTGTGATGTGGTTATTCCCATGATGGGATCAGATGTATATGTTTTGAGCAGCCAATCCATTGAAAGGGAGTTTCCCTAGGGGTGTGGCCTGCTTCCAGTATATTTATGGACATCCTGGGAAATGAGACTCTCTTCTGTGGATCGGGATTCTGTTGTGCTGCCTACAACTGCCCATGAGCAAACAATCCACCATTCGGCCTAGAGATCTTGGATTCTTCATTCATTATTCGTTGGAGTAAACAACCAGTATGCTGCCTGCCAACCATGAGCTCCTCAGCCCCTGCAGTTGCGTTTGATCCAAGAACTTTGGATTTGCCAGCTTCTATAAGTGTGTGAGCCATTTTTCTGAGATATTTCTCTTTCTGTCTCTATATACACTTTACTGGTTTTGTTTCTCTAGAGAACCCAGTCTAACACAAATGCTCCAAGTGATAAGATAATATCCATATGCCTAATGCCTACAAGGAAGACCAGTTAATGCTACTATTATTCAAATTTATGCCCCAACCACTAAAGCCAATGATGAGGAAATTGAAGATTTTTACCAATTTCTGCAGTGTGAAATTGACCAAACATGCAATCAAGATGTATTGATTATTACTGGTGATTGGAATGTGAAAGTTGGAAATGAAGAATCATTGGTAGTTGGAAAATATGGTCTTGGTGATAGAAATTATGCTGGAGATTGCATGATAGAATTTTGCAAGACCAATGACTTATTCATTGCAAAAACCTTTTTTCAAGAACATGAACAGTGGCTATCCATGTGGATCTTGACAGAGGAATACACAGGCATCAGATCAACTACATTTGTGGAAAGAGGCAATAGAGAAACTCAAGCCAAAACAAGACCAGGAACTGACTGTAGAACAGACCATCAATTGGTCATATGCAAGTTCAAATTGAAACTGAAGAAAATTAAAGCAAGTCCATGAAAGCCAAAATATGACCTTGATTATATCCCACCTGAATTTAGAGACAATCTGAAGAATGGATTTGAAGCATTGAATATCAATGAACAAAAACCAGATGAGTTGTGGGATGACATCAAGAACATCATACATGAAGAAAGCAAATGGTCATTAAAACGATAGCAAAGGAAGAAAAGACCAAAATGGATGTCAGAGGAGATTCTGAAACTTACTCTTGAATGGGGTGTAGCTAAAGCAAACGGAAGAATGTTGAAATAAAAGAACTGAACAGAAGATTTCGAAGGGTGGCTTGAGAAGACAAAGTAAAGTATTATAATGAAATATGCAATTACTCACAGTTAGAAAATCAAATCAGAAGAACATGCCTGGCATTTCTCAAGCTGAAAGAACTGAAGAAAAAAATTCAAGCCTCCAGTTTCAATATTGAAGGATTCTATGGGTACAATATCAAATGATGTAGGAAGCATTAAAAGAAGATGGAAAGGCTACACAGGGTAACTGTATAAAAAGGAAGTGGTTGATGTTCTACTATTTCAGGAGGTGACATATGATCAAGAACCAAGGGTACTGAAGGAAGAAGTACAAGCTGCACTGAAGGAATTGGTGTAAAACAAGGCTCCAGGAATTGATGGAATACCTATTGAGATGTTTCAACAAATGGATGTAGTGCTTGAGGCACTTATTCATCTATGCCAAATAATTTGGAAGACAGCACCTGCCCAAGGACTGGAAGAGATCACTATTTGTACCCATTCCAAAAAAAAAAAGCTGATCCAACAGAATGTGGAAGTTATCAAACAATATCATTAATATCACATGCAGGTAAAATTTTGCTAAAGATAATTCAAAAACAGTTGCAGCAGTATATTGACTTCCAGAAACGCAAGCAGGATTCAAAAGAGGATGCGTCATGAGGGATATCATTGCTGACGTCAGATGGATCTTGGCTGAAAGCAAAGAATACCAGAAAGATGTTTACTTGTGTTTTGCTGATTACGTGAAGGCATTTGACTGTGTGGATCATAACAAATTATGGATAACATTGAGAATAGAAATTCCAGAACACTTAATTATGCTCATGGGGAACCTGTACATAGAACAAGAAGCTGCCATTTGAACAGAACAAGGGAATACTACATGGTTTAAAATCAGGAAGAGTATGTGTCAGGGTTGTAACTTTCACCATAAATTCAGTCTGTAAACAGAGCAAATAATCTGAGAAGCTGGACTATATGAAGAAGAACATAGCATCAGTATTGGAGAAGGACTCATTAACAACCTGCAATATGCAGATGAGACAACCTTGCTTGCTGAAAGTGAAGATGACTTGAAGCACTTACTGGTGAAGATCAAAGACCACAGTCTGCAGTATGGATGACACCTCAACATTAAGAAAATGAAAATCCTCACAACTGGACCAACAAGTAGCATCATGATAAATGGAGAAAAGATTGAAGTTGTCAAAGATTTAATATTTCTTGGTTCTACCACCAACACCAGTGGAAGCAACAGTCAAGAAATCAGACATCATATTGCACTGGGCAAATTCAATGCAAAGACTTCTTTAAAGTGCTGAAGAGCAGAGATGTCTCTTTGAAGACTAACGTGTGCCTAACCCAAGCCATGGTGTTTTCAATTGCCTTATATGCATGTGGAAGCTGGACAATGAATAAGGAAGACCAAAAAAGAGTCGAGTTTTGAATTGTGGTGTTGGTGAAGAATACTGAAAATGCCATGGAATGGCGGAAGAATGAACAAATCTGTCCTGGAGGAAGTGCAGCTGGCATGCTTCTTGGAAGCAATAATGGCCAGAATTTGTCTCACTTACTTTGGTCATGTTGTCAGAAGGGAGCAGTCCCTGGAGAAGGATATCATGCTTGGTAAAGTGGAGAGTCAGCAAAAAAGGGAAAGACCTTCAATATGATGGTTTGACACAGTGGCTGCAATGATGAGTTCAAGTATAGTGAATATTATAAGGATGGTGCATGACAGGGCAGTGTTTTGTTCTGTTGTACATAGGGTCAGTATGAGTCAAAGCTGACTCAATGGCATGTAACAACAACATACCTGTTTACGATAGGATGTATCTTGAGTCCTGCTTTGCTGGCAGATATGACTCAAGTCACTACCTTTAGTTTCCTTGAGGGTATAATGTAAATTTTCTTGCAAATTTCACTCTCTTTTGCCCCATATCCTGCATTTGGTTTGACATCATCTCATTCCTGGACTTGAGACTACAGCTAGTTGTTTGACCTGATGATTTCGGTTTGCCAACTCCTGCAACCATGAGAGTGAGGAGAATCCTCCAGATGTATGCCAGACTGAAGGATTTGGGTCTTGTTAGCCTTCCTGCCTCCACCACTGTGTGAGCCATTTCCTTAGTAGTTTATGAGTTCTATGAATGGTACAGCAAAATAAGGAACCCTAAGACAGGAGGGAAAGTACTAAGGGGAGGAGGAGAAGTTGACGTTAGTGATGATGGAATGGTACAGCAGTTTGGAAAAGTTGGACATTTGAGACATCTTTAATCTCTGCCTCATAAGGACCAGCCTTGTGCTGATCCTTCTAAAAAAATTCTTTGAGCACATACTATGTGAAATTTTTCATTCAGTATATGGGCATGTTGGTTCCCTTTCCAGAGCCTCAGATGAACAGGATGGACAATGAGAAAGCTTTGTATGGACACCTTGATAGTAAATACCCCCTTCAATTTTTTACCTTAAATATCTTGCTTGCCTCACTCTAGTCCTGACTCTCTGCATATGGGCCTACACATTATGCCTGGGTTCTTCACTGCTTATCAATTTCAAGACACATCTAATGATTCTGTAAATAAAAGAATTGACACACACACATACCTAGGAAAAAGTTAAAGGACTGATTAAATAATAGCCTTTTAAAATATTCACATAAGGAATGGGAATTTTATGATAGTAAGAAGGGAACTGGCTCTTTAAGCCCCCACTTAGATTGAGGCACAGGACCAACTAAGATACAAGGCTGGGGGTCCATGATGGGGTGAGCAGTTTCCTTGTGCTCATAATTTTTCAGTACCTGTTTTGGGATATGACCTCATCAGCTCCAAATGGGCAACAGGCTGTGATATCTGCTGAGAAAGAGAGAGAGAAACAGCAGTGTTCAGCCAATGATCTCAAAGAGAAAATGTGAGTGCTGTTCTAGCAGGGGACCTCTGGAAAAATTCAATATTCACTAAGTCCTCTTCTGTAACATAAATATTTGTTTTGGTCAGATTCTTAGAAACTCTCTTAGAGACTTGATGAGTATGTATTATTGCACTTTGGTTCAGAATGCATCATGGCCAAGTTGAACTGGGAATCCCCCTTCATTAGTGGAATCATTTCCCCCTTGCAGATTGTAAATCATTCCCATGACACAGGAGACATTAGCTGAGGTGAAACTATGTGACTTAGAGACATGCCAGGGGAGGTGATGCCAAGCAACACACTCAAAACAAGTTTTTTTTTCCCTCAGTTTGTTTTATCTTCCAAGTATTCCTTTGGGATAAGCAGTTTTGCTTATCCCACACTGGTCATTCCTCTCACTTTCTTTGAAAGATTATTTCTCCAGAATAAAAAGTGCTTCATTGTCGTTGCTAATTCCCCATATTTATTACTATCTGGTTATGAATGTGTTTTTCCTGTGATTATGTATGCCTTTTTTCCCTTCTCTCTTTCAGAATTATGTATTTATAATTTTTTTTAAATATATACTTCATCTTACAGGCACAACTGTAGCCTAATCAACCCCTGTACTCAGGAGGAGACTGAGGAGAACATATATTTTACTTATCTAAAAAGCTAGTCCAAAACACGTTAATTGAGTACCTACATGAAGCAGGGTAGAGTTTAGTGAGTTCTTCAAAGAACTCACAGTCTAATTACCCACTGACATAACCTTGCATAATTATGTCAAGAGGTAATTACAACACTAGTTTATAAATATCAAAAAAAGGTACGTATAGAACCTGTGCTTGGGATGGGTTTCTTAGAATTGAATGATGTTGAATATTTTTTAAAAAGTATTTTGTTGTTAGATGAAAATTTGCATAGCAAATTAGGTTCCCATTTAGCAATTTTGACAAAAATTTTTCTGTGACATTGGTTACAATTTTTACAATGTGTCAGTACTATCTTTTTTCCATTCTGTTTGTCTTGTTTCCATGTTCCTAGCTTGCATGCTTCTCTGCCCTGTCATCTTTGCTTTTGGGTAAATGTTGCTCATTTTGTCTCATACAGTTGATTGTTTAAGAGAGCACAGTCCTCTCAGGTGATATGTTTATTTTATAAGCCTGTCTATTATTTGGTAGAAAGGTCACTCAAGTTAAAAGATATTTTACAACAATAATCTTGGGGTTTCCTCTATTCTCTTATAGTCCAGTAAGTCTGGTCTGTTTGGGAATTTGAATTTTGTTCTACATTTTTGTCCCATTCTATCCGGGACCTTCTATTATGTCCTTGATCAGAATGTTTGGTAGTGATAACCATCTAGTTCTGGTCTCAGGCTAGAAGAGGCTGTGGTTCACATGGTCTTTTAGTGCTGTGGGCTAGTTTCTTCTTCCAGTCTTCTGTTTCCTGCATTCTCTTTTGCTTCATAGGAAGAGACTAATAGCTGTATCTTAGATGGCTGCTCACAAGCTTTTAAGACTCCAGATGCTACTCATCAAACTAAGATGTAGCACATTATCTTTATGAACCATGTTATGTCCATTGACTAAGTTGTCCCACAAAACTACTTGTCCCACAAGCCCTTTAATCCAGTAAAGCAATCCAACGAGATCCTTGGATATGTCTAGGAGATCTCCATAATGCTGAATACATATTTTTCGAAGGACATTTTTCAGTTCACTAAGTAGACTAGGAAGGACACTGGTGGTTCAGTGGTAGAAGTCTTGACTTCCATGCAGAAAAGCACTACTAACCAGAAGGCTGGCAGTTCAAACCCACCAGCCACTCCTCGGAAGGAACGTTGGGCAATCTACTTCCATAGTGACACCGCCTCGGAAACCTGAGGAGGGGTCTCTATGAGTCGGCTCCGACTCGATGGCAGTGTGTGTTGTGTTATGCGGGAGGGCTGGCTAACGCACCTCAAGTGCAGCCAGCAGCTGTCAGTGGAGGCTTGCATGTTGCTATGATTCTGAACAATTTTCAGCAGAGCTTCCAGACTAGGACAGCCTAGGAAGAAAGGCTTAGCTATATACTTCTGAAAATCAGCCAATGAAAACCCTATGGATAACAACGGATCCTATTGTGCATGGGGTCCCCATCAGTCAGGGGCCTACACAATGGCAGCCAACAGCAAGCGGACCATTTGGGCATTCCAGAGAAGGAGGTTTATCAAAGAAGGAGGTTTATCAGCTCGTTAGTTTTTCCTCTCTCCCTCCCTCTCTCTCTTTCTTTTGTCAGACATCTATCAAGCACCTGTAACTATCCAAAAACTATGCTAGGCAATGGCAATACAAAGTGACACAAAGTGAATAAGAGGGCCCCTGCCCTTAAGGAGCTCACAATAGACATGTTAACAAAATAAATGCTGAAACATTTTAAATGTTATGATAGAAGTACATACATGACACAATAGGGTACAAAGGGAGAAACTGTTTCTTGTGGAGGAAGCTTCAGACCCGTGGATGTTTACCAGGCTTATATGAGAGAGGCTGTGAGAGAGAAAGAATATTCTAGGCAGGATATGCACAGAGGCGGGAGGCTTGAAAGAACCTAGCATATTTGGTGGAATTGTAAGGAATTCAGCTTTAATTGGATCTTCAGATGCATGTGGTGGGACATAGGAAAAGAAAAGCCTGGAGAGATTGACAGACACACAGACTCTAGTAGAAAAGCGAGGCTCAGTGAGAGGGAACAGCAAGTAGTTTGGCCTGAGTATCAGGAAAAGAAACTAGCGAGGTAGGAAGGACTAGAACAGGAAGGGTCTTGAATGCTGGTCTAAAACTAACAGTCTTTTCCTGTCAATGATGGGGAGCCATTGATGGATTTAAACATTAAAAAAAAATTTTTTTTTTTAATTCATAAAAGTTTTACATGCAGTAAAATTTGTTCTTTTAGGTACACAGTTCTGTGAGTTCTGACAAATATATACAGTTATTGTGGTAGCTAAGCTGTGTGTCAATCTGCCTGGGCCTGGTTTTGAGTGGTTGGGCAGCTGGATGTAGTTATTCCCTATGATGAGACTGGTGATCACCTCCATGGTGGAATCTACTGAAGCAGCCGAGTAGCTGCCTTAGGGATGTAATTTGCTTCCAGTATGTAAGAAGCCAGCTTTGAGAAAAGTCTCTGAGATTTTTGGCATGCTTGGATCCTGCATTTGGCTGAGTCATCAGTGAGTGGCCTGCCATGTTTTCTGCTGATCTTGGGACTGTCTCTGGACTTAAACTAGTGGCTTGCTGTGTTGTTTGATAATCTCGGGACTGTGCCATTTTACTTGTCAACCTTGGGTTTGTCAGCCTCAGTAGCCAGCAGCTGTCTGAATTAAGTGAAGCCTCCAGCTTTAGTGGGCTGGGAGAAAGAGGCATAGCTGAAGCCCAAGGTTGAAGGACTTTCCCCCAGTTCCCAGACCTACAACTTTGAACTCAGACTTCTAGCCTCCTAAACTATAAGAGAATAAATCCTTGTTTGTCAAAGCCATATGTTTGTGATATTTTCTGTTAGAGTGGCACTAGAGGACCAAAACAGTTATGTAACAAACCTCACCAACAAATATGGAACATTTCTATCAAAAGACTCCCTCGGGCTGCCCATTTAGAGTCAACTCCTCCCCATCCCAGGAAGGTACTGATCTGTTTTCTGTTCTGATAATTGTATCTTTTCCAGAATGTCATATAAAAGGAATTGCATATTTAAACAACTAAAATCGTATAATACATGACCTTTTGAGTCTGTCTTGTTTCGTTCAGCACAGTGCATTTGAGATTCACCAACTTGGTGCATGATCTGTCCCCTTTTATTATGAATAATATTCCATTGTATGGATGTACCACAGTATTTTTTTTAATCATTCATTCATTTAAAATTCATTCAACAACAGTTGGAGGATGTTTGGATTATTTTCACCTTTTGGTGATTATACATAAAGCTGCTATGAGCATTCAGATATAGGTTTCTGTATGAACATACGTTTTCTTTTCTCTTGAGTAAATACCTAGGAATGGAATTGAAGGATCATATGATGAATGTATGTTTATCTTCACAAGAATTTGTCAAATTGTTTCCTAAAGTGCCTGCACCCTTTTGCATCCCAACAGGCAATGTATGTTTGAGTTCCTTTGTATGAGAGCTGCTCTGCATCCTGCCTGCACTTAGTATTTTTGTTTTTGTTTCTGTTTTTTAAATTTTAACTATTCTCATATGTATGTATTGGTATTTTATTGTGGTATTATTCTGCATTTCCCACATGACTAATGATGTTGAACATCTTTTTATGTGCTTTTTTTTGACATCCCTGTATCTTCTTTGATCAAGTATGTTTTCAAATCTGTAGCCCAACTAATTTTATTGTGTTGCTTGTTATTATTAAGGTTTGAGAGTTATTTATGTATTCAGGATATACATTGTTTACCATATAAGTTCTTAAAAATGATTCCTTCCAGTCTGTAACTTGTCTTTTTATCTTCCAACAGTATCTTTGGAAGAACAGAAATTTTTCATTTTGATGAATCCAATTTATCCATTTTTTTTTTTTTTTTTTGGATCCTACTTTTGGAGTAGTTTCTAAGAAATATTTGCCCTAACCAAGGCTACTGTTTCTCTTATGTTTTATTATAGAAAGTTTTATAGTTTAGGCTTTGATTCAGTTTGTGTTAATTTTTGTATAAGGTTAGAGCTATCAGTCAAGGTTAATTTCCTCTCATTCAAGGTTGCATTTTAGAAAGCTCTGGCAACAGTGTGGAGAATGGTTTGGAGGGACAAGAAAAATACTAAGAAAATGGTTTTCAATAAATTTACCTCTTATTCTAGGAAGTTGTGCCTTTGCAACACAGTGCAAATTGTTGTGAAAAAGCATTTACAACACAGTGATTGCAAACCTGCATGAATCAATTAAATTGATTTGACAAATCTGAGTGGTAAAGTATTTTTTAAAATCCCTATCAGCACACTGAATGTGTGACTCAGGGATTTGGCCATATAGACATAGCTTGTACCCTTATTTTGAGCTGACATTTGTCCCTTTTTTTGTCATTCAGTGGATATAAGGAATTCAAAAGGAAGAATATTTCCTTTTATGTTTGATGATTGTATTTCTGAGTGAGATTAGTAGTTTGTTTCCCAATACTCTGTGTTGGCACCATGTTAAGAAATGGTGGATTTATTTTGATTAATGAATAAAAATCTTGTTGTAAGAAAATATAGGTGTTGGCATATGAAAAATGAAATCCCAGTGAATAGTTGTCATTTACTCTGAAAACAGCAAAAATAAAATATAAGGAAATTGAGTTACTTCTTTGGATCATTCTAAACTTCATTCTCAGTAAAGAGATAACATCAATGTTTTTCTTGAATCCCGTTTAAATTGTTTAGAGCCTGTTATGGATTGAATTGCATCCTCCCATAATGTGTGTTGAAGTCCTATCTCCTGACCCTGACTGGAAAGAGTTTTCTTTTGTGCTAATGAGGTCATACCAGAGCAAGGTGGATCCTAACCCTAATCACTTCTATGTGGTCTCTTATAAAAAGAACAGAGTAGGCACATACACACACACAAGGGACAGTCAGATGCTGTGTGAGAACCTGTTTGAGAGAGTCACTGCCATCAAGTTGGAGCTGACTCATAGCGACCCCTCCTTGGGTTTCCGAGGCAGTATCACTACAGAAGTAGATTGCTCAGTCTTCCTTCTGAGGAGTGGCTGGTGGGTTTGAACTGCCAGCCTTCTGGTTAGCAGTCAAATGCCTAAGGCACTATGCCACCAGAGCTCCAATGAGAGATCCAGTTTATAAGCTGAGAAACACCAAGGATCACTGGCAGTTACCAGAAAGTAGGAGAGACATTCACAGAAGTAACTGATGTTACTGAGACCCTGTTTTGGAATTTTAGCCTCCAGCACTGTGAGAAAATTAATTTCTGTTCTTTAAAGACACCCACTTATGATATCTTTTGTTATGACAGAATTAGTTATCTAAGGCAGAATCTATTAAGTAGAAGGTAAAGGAGTATAGGAACTTGGGCTATGACTCCAACTACTCAGGTTCAAATCCCACTTACACTAACTGTGTGACATTGAGAAAGAGACTTAAATGCTGGGTTGTTATTTCCTCCTTTGTAAGTGTAAATGATAACGATACAACTTAAATACAGGATTCCTGTGAAAATTAATTGAAATAATGCCTTAAAATGCTTAACCAAAACTAGCATTTAGTATTTTCTCAATAAGTATCAACTATTATAGATATTAACAATATTAAAAGGCTACTGTAAGACATGGTTTTATGAATTGCGCAGGGATATAATGATGAAATACTCCATAACTTCCTTTGTAGGGAGTTTGCAATTTGGGCAGGCAGATATGTAAAGAGCTTCTACCTAAAACTGAACAAGAATGAAATAAGGCTGTGTTATAAGATGAAATGAGGCTACAGTGATTAATGACCCCTAGGTGGAGTAGAGAACCCTTGAGCATAGGGCCTTGGAGGATGTGTGTGTGTGTGTGTGTGTGTGTGTGTGTGTCTGTGTACCATAAATGAAGAAGCAGAAGAGAATGGCCCAGACATGGGGCCAGAAAGGGTTTGAGCTCCAGAACAGGAAGAGTAGCGGGCAGTGGTAAAACATGTGATAGTAAGGGCTGGTAAAGAGAAGATCATAAAGGACCCGGGATGGAACCATGAAAGGTTGGACTTGGTTCTGCGTACTCACAACATGTTACAGATTTTTCATGTCAGTGTTCTGAGAAAGCAAGCCTGGAAAAGAACTCATGAAAAATTTTATTTTCCTTCTCTTGGGGGGCGGGGGGAAACCCTTGTAAATCATTAATGGCCCATTAAAAAAAAAGAAGATTACAGTCCTGGGAGTTACTATTTTTCTATTCAGCAGAGAAATAAAAAGAAACATATTGAGTTATGCGGAATATGAATCGGCCTCTGTGTTCCAGTGCCTATCCAGGACAGATTTATAGACAATGAAGAGATATAAATAACCATTGTTCAGTTTCTTTAATATTAAAGAACGTTTAAGGACAAAGTAAGGATCATGAAAGAAAAGGTTTGAAGGCAAAAATCATTGTAGTCTTTAAATCTAGAAGTTATTCTTCTACTCTGCAGTGCTCATTTATGTCTAACTAGTACTTGAAGATTTTTAGTTTTCTGCCTAGTCTGCCAATTCTTAGACAAGTCATGAAATTGAGAATTTACTTCCTTGTTTTTATTAGCCTCTAAACAGATTAAAAAAGTAGCATTGAGATCTTAAATTATTTGATCACCTCTCATTGTGCATTTTCATTGAAGTAGAACTAATATTCAGAGAATTAATTTCAAAGAAAGGCTTAATTAGTTCTAAAAATGACACATGATTGCATTCTTCAAAAATTTAATCTGATGTCTCCTAGAATAATATTTGGGAGGAGTATTGGGATGAGATGATGAGAAATTGTTTCCCATTCTAGATTACACAAGCAAAACACTAATTAATAGGCTGCCCATGAAGGAAAAACTGTCCAGAGGATTAAACATGAAAAGCAAATCTTTCTTTCAGTGTTCTAGGATTGTGAATTCCCTTAGAGAAATTTATATATATCCAAACTGGGAATTCTTTAAATCATCTATGCTTCCTTCAAGTTATTACTGAAAAGAGAAATAGAAATAAAAGTTCTAACCCTCAAAAGTATTTAGGACAAAGTTCAGAAGCACCCAAAGTTTTTTCTTTAGTCTTGACCTCCCTCCTCCATCTTGAGAGTCAGTGTTGGCGTTCAGAATTTTCTACTGTGGCATGCCTCTGGGCTTACACTCCAAGTAGTTTTCCTTGTTTTATCAAAACCAACCTAGCTAGTGTTATATTTCCTTAGGGCCCTGACAAATAACTGATAATATCATTTTAGATTCCACTGTTTATTCATTTGTTTACTCTTTTGACATTTATTGATTGCTACATATGGTGGTATAATGGCTAAGGCATTTGGCTGCTAACCAGAAGGTTGGTGGTTGAAACCCACTAGCTGCTCCATGGGAGGAAAATGAGGGAATCTACTTCTGTAAAGATTTACATTCTTGGAAACCCATGGGGGTCATTATGAGTTAGCATCCATTCAATGGCAGTGGGTTTGGGTTTATATATGTACTACAGGAGCCCTGGTGGTCCAGTGGTTAAGTGCACAACTGCTAACAAAAAGGTTGGGGGTTTGAAGCTACCAGCTACTCTGTGGGTGATAGATGTGGCAGTCTGCTTCCATGAAGATTATAACCCTGGGAGCCCTATGGGGAAGTTCTATCCTATCATGTAGGTTGCTATGAGGTAGAATCGACTCGATAGCAACAAGGTTTTTTTTTTTTTTAATGTTTAAAATTTATCATCACCTATTGGATAATGCCACCAGCCACTCACTGGAAGGAAGGTTGGGCAATCTACTTCCATAGTGATACTGCCTGGGAAACCCAAGGAGGGGTCGCTATGAGTCTGGTCCGACTCAATGGCACATAACGACAACAACAACTAGATAATCATATTATACTTATTAAAATAATACAGTAAGAATAATGATTATTGCTATAATATATACTATATAATATCATTTTATATTACATAATTATTCATACTATATTATATAATGATATAACAATAATAATGAAGTGTGAAAATAATAGAGGCTTTAGAGATCAAAATTCTGAATGCAGGTTCTGGCTCTACTAACCCCTGCCAAGTGTCTCTGCTAAACTTGTATAACTTCTCTGAACTCCTTGTTCTCTCAAGAAATGTAGAATGGTCTGAGAGTAATTTCCACCACACAGGATTATTGTGAATACTAAGGAAGGTATTCACATGAAGGGCATCTATAGAGTGCTATTTGAATATTAATTTTTTTTAATTGAGCAAATCCTGCTAAGGGAGCACCTTATCACTGCACAGAATTCTTCTTTCATGGTGAGTGTTCCAGGCATGTAGGCAGGCAGAAATAGGATATTCTTTGGATATGTGGCAGATGGTATTTTCTCACAATGGCTGCAGTGACATCACCCATCCCACATGCTCTTCTTGCAAAGTCATCTTGCCATATGACTTCTGAGGCTAGCTCATACAATGCCATGCTCTTCTGTCTTGCTCTCTTGGGATATTCATACTTGGAACTTAGCCTTAAGGCTGTGAGGATGCCTCTATTAGCCCACATGGAGAGGCCACATATAGGTGCACTGACTGAAAGCCCGGATGAAGCCCTAGCTGACAGCCAGCATCAACCACCAGCAAAGGAAGACTCCTCCAGACGATTCCAACAGCCAACCTTCGAGTGTCCCCAGCTAAGGCCCCAGATGATGTGGAGCAGAGACATGTTATTTTCACTGTGCCCTCAAATTCTTAACCTATCAGAATCTCTGAACATACAAAATAATTGTTTCATGCCACCAAGCTTTGAGGAAAGGCTTGTTGCATGTCAATAGCTAGCCGAAACAGGATGAGAGGATTTATCTACTCCAAACCTATTCTTAACATTTTAACAAGATTGAAAGAGAGAGAGACAGAGAGAGAGAGAGATAGAGACAGAGAGAGAGACAGAGAGAGAGAGGGAGAGAGAGAGAGGAAGAGAGTGTTATTTCTATTATTTCAATAGTTTCACATTGAGAAGGGAAGCTGTAATTATTGCTTAATGCAAATTCAGAGCTGAATAGAGATTTAAAAATATTGGAAGTTCATGCTTTTGTCACAAGTAGGATCAAACATAATGATGGTTATTGTCACAGTCACCCTAATTTCTTTCCCCAGCCTTAGAGTAAGGAGACTTGGCTGTATTCTTGCTTGTTTCCACTTTTTCAAGCAATAAGCAGCACACCTCTGCATCTCCTCATGGGTCTTTGGAGTGGATTTCCATGTGCACTACCTTCTATAGTGTTTCATAGAAACAGCATTCAATGTTTCAATCTTTCAGAACCAGCGGCAGGCAATAGGCAGCAGTTCTGTGGATAATTTGGGAAGAGAATAGAGAAGTATTTTCTCCACTTTGCAGCTCTATATGATACTTTGGGTTATTGACTTTTCCTGAACGCTGATGTTTTCACTCTATAATTCATCTCTTCATCTGTTCAAGAAGATTGCAAGCTCTTTTCCTTCTTTTTTAAAGTTTCTGGGCCTTTGTTCAAATGATTTATTTTATCCAGAATGGCTCCCTTCACTTCCTAGTCTTCTTCACCTTATTCATGAAAGTTTCATGAGTTAAAAGCAGCACTTACAATTTAACACTTTGCAGGCACCTATTTTAGGATTCTTCACACTGCCTATGCCCGTTTCCCTAACTAAATTGTGCTGCCATTCCTGGAACGGTCACCATCTTGTTCTCTTTCATGACCCCTACTGTGGTTTCTCAGAAAATGCTTGTTGAATTCCATAAGGCAGCCTGATGTAGTGCCAATATTGTGTAATCAGAGGCAAGACACTTGGCTCCCAGTCTCAGATCTGTGCCAGGTCTGGCAGGTCCGACCCTGGAAAGACTCTGTGGCTCTATAAGATTTTTCACATTTCCAGGCCTCAGTTTGCTCACCTGTAAAAGAAGTTTAGAAAATGTTCATGGTTCTCACCTAGGTGTGCTTTTTAAATACCACTAGTTCCCAGAGGGTCTGACACTTCCATGGTTAATAAACTACTGAACTATACAATTTATTAGATATTTGCTAGCTCCAGAAATGTTGGTGGGTTATTTTATATTGCTGTGGCCTGTGGAGTTGAATGGAAGGAAGTGAACAGATTGGAATTTAAGGTTAACGCTTCAAAGACATAGCAAAACAGAGTTGTTACAGCTATCTGAAAAATAATAGCTAACATTTATCCAGTCAGGCACTCTGCCAAGGGCTGGAGATGCATTATCTCATTTAATCATCACAGTCCTCTTTTGAGGCAGATAATACCCATTTTATAGGTAAAGAAACGGAGGCTGAGAGAGGTAAAGTAATAGACCCCAGTTGCTTAACTAGGCTACTAAGCACTGCAACTGGGTTTCAAACCCAGACTTTCTGGGTCTGGAACCTGTATTCCCAACCATTGCCTGAGCTGCCTCTTTCTTAATTTTTGATTCTGTTATGGGGGTCATATGATTATTGAAAAGTATTGACTTAATCAGTCTTTGCAATTTGTCTCTATGTTCAATATAATGTTTGGTTACCAATGCCTAGCAAGTGATATATGCACTCATAATAATTTTTGTGGAGACAGGGCATGGAGACATGCTTAGGGCATGGGGACATGGTTAGATCATTTAATTTTTGAAAATCTCAGCATGCCATACCAGATTCTTGTGATGGTGGCATCATCATATTCTATCATATGTACTAGGGCAGACGTTGTTTTAGGAAACATTTATTTTCTGAAGGAAATCGTTGGACTAGAAGAAGAGCTAATGTTAATGATCGCCTGAAACCAGGAAGTGTCACAAATCTACTAGAAACTCACCCAGAGTTCTCATTACTAGTGAGGGAAATGATATTCTGTAATGCGTAGATAGAACAATGATAACCCACTTCCATTTGCACAATGTTTCACTCCATAGAGTTATTGTGTAATTAGTACTTATTGTACCCCAGATACTGCTCATGTTTCTTTATGTGAACAACTCCCAGATCTACCCTTTTACCCCCAATTTCCCTATCACTGCATAATTTCTAACTGCATTGTGATGCCTCTGCCTGGTTAAATGGCTTTCGGCTCCTGCTGAGCAGGACTGATGGACTGATTTTCCCCTTAGGCTCTTCTATAGCCCAATTTCCTAGTCTTTGTTGGCAAAACTCCTTTGTCTCATACACATTTTATCTTAAGGTTAGGTCTGGTCTCATTCATTTGTGCCCTATCTTCTTTCCAATGGGTGCTCAAAAGGGTGACTTTTGCCTCCATGGCATAATGGAGATTACGATTAAAATAGGGATGATGATCATATCTGTATTGCCTACTGTAAAAGCAAAACCAAACTCACTGCCATTGAGTCAGACCTGACTCATACTGACCCTTCCTTGGGTTTCTGAGGTGGTATCACTATGGTAGTAGATTGCCCAATCTTCCTTCCAAGAAGCCTACTGCATAAGGTTGATGTATTGGGACCGGAGACAAATGAGAGAAAGTGTGTGAAAGTAAACACTGTACATCCTTGAGCAAATGTTAACGACATACAATAAGTATTTCTTTCTTCCTTTCTCCCTCCCTTCCTTTTTTCCATTCATTTATTCTGCATCAAATACTCAACTATTTGTTGAGAAGTGAACTAGTGAAGGGGGTACTAAGATCAATACCTCACAGGGCTCATATTTTATGGGGGAGACAGACACATGAGTAGTTTAATGTGAGATGCGTTATGGTAGAAGTTGATATGGAAGCAAATAACCTAGACCTTGGGGTCAGGAAAATCTTTCTAGAGGCTGTGGAAATAATCAAGTGTAATAATAACTAACACTTTATAAAGTACTTGCTATGTCTAATATATAGTATGGTCATCATAACTGTATGAGGTAGATTCTATTATTATTTTGTAGAGGAGGAAACTGAAGCACAAGGTACTAAATAACCTGCTTAAAGTAATTCAACTCGTAAGTGGTAAGGTCAAGCTCCACATCCTGGCTGTCTCATTCCAGACCTGACTTCATGATGTTAGGCACTTCACAAGGTGGGATGGACTGTCCAGGCAGATGTGAGAGAAAGCTCATTAGTCTGGGGAATTGTAAGCACTTCACCAGGGGTTGAGAAAAGCACAGAGAGTGAAGTTGGGGGAGAGAAGAGTGTAAGATTATAACAACAGGGCAGGATAGAACTTGGAGAAATTTGATGATCTACTAAAAAGCTTTTACATTATGTACCGAATAGGAAGATAGTTATGGGTTTTAGCCAGGGCTGCTTCCACCAGCTGCTCCATGGGAGGAAGATGATGCAATCTATTTCTTTAAAGATTTACAGCCTTGGAAACCCAATGGGGGTTGCTATGAGTCAGAATCAACTATATACAGGGGGCTTGGCTTTTTATAAAGACCACTGTGGCACAGGGAATAATGGATTGGAGGATACAACGCTGGCCACAGGGAGGTCAGTAGGAAATGCTGGCAGCTGGGTGTAAAGCATTGGCAGTGGGACTGGAAAAAAAAAAGGCATGGATATGTGAGGTGTTAAAAAGGTAGGACAGGCTGTATGGTGGTGAAGGAAAAGTGGAGTCGAGAATGATTTATAGTATGTACTACACAAAAACATTGTTTCACATCCTTCTTTGGCTAATAGTGACTGGGATCTTAAAAGCTTGCAAGTGGCCATCTAGATGCAACAATGGGTATCTCCTCATCCAGAGCAAAGAAGAATGAAGAAAACCAGAGACGCACGGAAACAATTAGTCCAAGTGACTGGTATCCCACGTGATCCTCAGCCTACATGACTGTGAGACCAGCAGAACTAAATGGTGCCCTGCTACCACTGTCAACCACTTGGAGGGGCATCTATGTAGGAGATCCTGGATAGATAGGGAGAACAATGTGGAACAAAACTCAAAATTATTAAAAAAAAAAAAAGGGGGGAACAGGTTTGCTGGCCCAAGGGAGTCGGGTGGAACCACTGAGACTATGGCCCCTACCTGCCCTTTGGGTTTGGAATTGAACTCACTCTTGTGGCTTCCAGCCAAACAAAAGACAGGCATATGATCTGAACATTTAATTACATTAGGTAGATATACTCCTTGGAGAGATTAATAATGGGGGACGTTTTGGTTTCCTAGTGCCACTCTGACAGGAATATACCACAAATGGGGTGGCTTGAACAAACAGGAGTTTATTCTCTTACAGTTTTGGAGGCTGGAAGTCTGAGTTCCAAGTGACAGGCTCTAGGGCCTGGGTGATAGCCCCTCAACCTTGGGCTTTGCCTCCTGCTCCCAGCCCACTGGAACTGGAGGCTTTTCTTCACACAGCTGATGGCTTCTGAGGCTGACAAACCCAAGGTTGACAAAAGCACAGTCCCGATGTTACCAAACAATGCATTAGGCCACTAATTCAAGTCCTTTGAAAGTCTCAAGATGGGCAGAGCATGGCAGGCTGCTGAACAAAGGCTTGGCTATGTGCAGGGTTCAAGTGTGCCATAAATAAGAGACCATTCTCAAGGCTGCTTCTTGTATACAGGAAGCAGACCACATCCCTAAAGCAGCTACTCAGTTGCTTGTGGTAGATTCCACCATGGAGTTGATTGCCAGTCTTATCATGGGGAATAACTACCACTAGCTGCTCAGCCACTCAACCAGGCCCAGCCAAGTTGACACACTAACTGAACTCCCACAGGAGAATAGAAGGACTATGTATGCACAGGGAGACAGCTTAGGGTGCAGGAGTATATGGAAGGCAAGACACAAGGAAGAGGTAACTATGGGGAGGAAGTGGGAGAAGGGCTGTGTATGCATTGAGACAGCTCAGGGGGGCAGGAGTACATGGGAGGGAAGGACATAGGGAAAAGGTAACTATGGGAAGAAGTGGGAGGGGAGCTGTTGCATTGTGGGAAATTGCAGTCAATGTCATGAGACAAAGTGTTTGTGAGCTGCTGTATGGAAAATGAATTTGCTCTGTAAACAGTCACCCAAATCATAATAAAAATTAAAAAAAAAAAAAGAGAATGATTTATAGTATGTAGTTTAACCGGGTGGGAGTTGGAACCACTCTCAGAAATGGATGATACAAGAACAAGTTTAGAAGAAATATGAAGATATTTTAACATATGGAATGTAAGGTGCCTTTGTGACAAGCAAATAGGAATTTACATTCTGAATCTCTAAGGAGAGACCTGGGATTCAGAGAAAGACTTGGTAATTATTGCGATATTGATGATAATTGAAGTCATGGGAATGGATGAAATTACAAAGGAAAAATGTGTGCACTAGGAAGAGATAAGGGCCAAGGACAGGTCCATGGGGAGCCCCTGTACTTGGAATGAGAGCTGGAGGAGAGTGAAGAGGTGCAGAGATAGGAAATCAGAGGAGACTGCAGTTAGAGGTGATAGGTGGATGGTATCATGCAGAAAGGAGACCTGACTTGCATTAAATGGGTAAGAAAGGACAAAGAAGTGAAGGACTGAAACTTTCCACTGGATTTAGCTACAAAAAGATGGGAGTAATTTCAGAGGTTGCTCTGAGTGGAAGTCAGGTTGCAGAAGTTGAGATATAAATGGGAGGTGTGAAGGTCGAAGTACATTAAGACAAACAACAAAGGCAAAAAATCTTTTTCTGGAACTTTGGCTTTAACAGATGAAAATAGACCATAGGAGATAGATGGAGTATGAGATACAAGAAGCTTTCCTTCCTGCCTGCCTTCCTTATTTTTTTTTTTTTCTATCTCTCCTTCTCCTCATTCCTCTCTCCCTAATACCTTTCTCTCTCTCTTTCTTTTTACTGTAGAGTGAGGTGATTGGTGTAAATTTTTAATGCTAAAGAAGAGACCCTAAAAAGAGAGAAGCTAAAATAAAGAAGAAAGAGGAATAATAATAGAGTGAGTTTCCAGAGGAGGATGAAGGAATGAGGTACACAGTTTGGGGAAGAGTATGGGTCTTGGAGATGACAATGTCTTCCTCCTCTGGAGAGAGAGGGAGGAACACACCTGACCCTCATCACAGGGTGCTTTCCCTTCCTGCCATCTTCTGCTTTGTGCTGTTATTCAAATATCGATCACCATTCACCCGTCCAAAAATAATGATAGTACCTGCTATGTGGTAAGCATCCTTCTAAATGCACTGGTGCTCAAAACTGACAAAAATCCCAGTTCTTGAGTTTATATTCTGATGGGAGGACAGATAATAAAGTAACTATATAAATTATATAGTTTGTCAGAAAGTGATAAGTGTTAAGGAAACAAATAAAGCAGAGAATGGGGAAAGAGTTTTGGGAGGAGGAAAAAAGGGCCTCACTGAGAGAGCGAGATTTGAGCAAAGGCAGGTGGGAGGTGAGAGAGTCACACAGATGTTTATAGGAAGAATAATCCCAGAAGAGGCAACAGCAAGTGCAAAGACCCTGAGGCAAGAGCAGGCCTGGCATCTCTGAAGAACGGAGTGGGCGAGTGGTAGATGAGCTCAGAGAAGTAATGGTTACATGGTCTGCAGGTCCATTTAGGGACTTGTCAGTCAATGTAAGGACTTTGGTTTTCTTCTGAGTGAGATGGTAATCCATTGGAAGGCTTTGAGCAGGGGAGCGAGATAGTTTTTCCCATGCTTTAAAAGGAGTGCTCCGACTGTTGTGTTGAGGACAGACCGGTGAAAGAGGATGGCTAGGGACAAGTGTGGAAGGAGGAAGATCTGTTAGGAGATTATTGCAATAATCCAAGTGAGGGATGATGGTGGCTTGAAAGAGTTGCTTTAGGGGAGATGGTGACAAGTGAACAGACTCCGGATATATTTTGAAGGTTGAGCCAGAAGTATTTGCTGACAGAATACATCTCAGTCAAGAGAGACACCAAGATATTTGTCCTGAACATTTGGAAAACCTCTTATCTGCTTCCTAAAGAAAAGAACCTGGTTTTAGTTTTCTTTGTATGTTTCATAGCTCAAGTACAGTTTTGGGTGAATTTCAGGCCTTCAGAAAAAGCTGTTTGAGTTTAATTGAGAGGTTTGCAGCTCTCTAAACTCACAACTTGTGGAATGATTAAGTGGCTAATTCAAACCAAAACCAAACTTGTTGCCTGTTGAGTTGATTCCAATCCATGTTGTTGTTGTTGTTATTTGCCGTAGAGTCGGCCCCGACTCATGGTGACCCCTCCTTGGGTTTCCGAGGCAGTATCACTACGGAAGTAGGATTGCCCAACCTTCCTTCCGAGGATTCCAATCCATAGCAACCCTAAAGACAGAGTAGATCTACCCCATAGGGTTTCTAAGGCTATAAACCTTTACAGAAGCAGACTGCCACATCTCTCTCCCACAGAGCACCTTGTGTGTTTGAACCGCTGACCTTTCAGCTAGCAGCCAAACATTTACCAGGGTTCCTTTAAGTAATTAATTAATTATTTTAAATATACTTTTTCTCTAAGCTCAATGCTAAATCTCTTAAAGAAGCATCTGTTTTATGGCAG
The DNA here is from genome assembly GCF_000298275.1 of Orycteropus afer afer. NCBI lineage: Eukaryota > Metazoa > Chordata > Mammalia > Tubulidentata > Orycteropodidae > Orycteropus > Orycteropus afer. Next base: position 13,071,171 of record NW_006921632.1, on the reverse strand, counting down.
CATGTGGAATTCATATGGTGTGAGCATGGAATAAGTAGGGTTTGCATGGGAGCATAAGTGGAAGAGAGAGAAAGGAACGGAGTTGGCTTGAGTGGGTATCATGTCGGAAACTTGGAGCCTGGCATGTTGGGGGTGAGAATCTGAAAAGCAAGAAGGGAGACTTGGATTATAATTCTTTTCCCTAACCCCTTTAACATCCTGTCAATGTACATGCTTTCATATGGCAGGCAGAGAACAAGGGGATTCACCGAATCTTAAGTTCTTGAATTGCAAGGAAGAGGCCATTTGGAAATATGCTTAGCTTTTTACCTCTCTTAAATATATATATTTTCTGATTACAGAAATAATGTTATGCCAGTCATCTGTGTGTTTGCTTTCAGATCCATACCTCACCTATACCTTGGTCTGTTCTGTATTGCAGGTGGTTGCCCCTACAAACTACCTTTCCCAGGTGCCTTGCCAACTGGCTCTGGGCAGGGTCAGCTCAAGTGAAGCACTGGCAGGAGAGTGAAGGGCATGAGGTGCAGAAGAACTAAGATGATTTTTTCCCTCACTCATTGCTTCAAGTACTGTTCCTAGAAGCAGCTGTGTTTTCTAAACTCATAGCTCACAATATGGTTCCAGATTCCTCTGAATAGCTTTTGCTACTGGCTTAGCTAATACCACCTCCTCTTTTCCCCCTTGATAGTACTTTATTGATGTTGCCAATTTCTGGTCTGCCTCACTGTTCCCTGTTTCCCTTTATCTCTTACAAAATCTCTGTAACTAGTTTTCCATATTACATTCCTATTATTAAAACCTAGTATGGGCTATTTTCCAGTTTTGATCCTGAGATATTGATTTATTATGGGGATTTGGAAAACGAAGCATTTTGTGGAAAATGCAAAAGAAGAATACAAAGTCACCACCAATATCACTATCCAAAGATAGCTGTAGTTAATGTTATGATGTACAGTGAAACCTATGAAAGATGGAACTTGACAGTATGGCCTTGTTTTTCCAGATCTTGCAAGTTTTCCAACTTTGATGGGGTATAGTCTTACCACTTTCTATTGCTCTCTATTAGTGGAAAATATTTAAGTTTTCTGTTTCTGACAGCTTTTTGCCTTACATACGTTTTGGCTTACACAAATTTTACTGTATATCCTTCCAGTTGTTTTTTTCCCCCACATTTATACATGTATTTTTTTCTTTTATAGTTTTGAAGCAATATTGTGTTCTCTATTTTGTAATCTTTCCTTTTTTCCCACTTAATATATTGGGAAAATTTTTTCTACGTCATTATTCTTGTATAACTTGATTTTTAGAATCATCTTTGTGTGTCCTCATATGGATGTACTGGAATTTATTTGACCAGTCCACCAGCAACAGTTATTTAGAGTGTTTCCAATATATTTTGCTATTATAATTCTATACAGGCAGTCCCTGGGTTACAAACGTCTGACTTATGCAACAACTACTGTAGGACTCAAATGCCTTAGGCAGTATGCTACCAGAGCTCCCAGAACAGGTGCCTAAGGCATTTGACTGCTAACCAGAAGGCTGACGGTTCCAACTCACCAGCCACTCCTTAGAAGGAAGATTGGGCAATCTACTTCCATAGAGATACCGGGTCAGAAACCCAAGGAGGGATCGCTATGAGTCAAATCGACTCCATGGCAGTGAGACTGGGAACAGACCTGTATTTTCACAATTTGGATGATTCATAAAGGTAATTAGAATGGGGAAAATTACAAGTTGAAGCCCTGGAATGGAAGACTTGGAAGAGACATAATAAGCCCTTTCAGGAATCTGATGCATGAAATTGTTTATTGACAGCACTGTGGAAAGGTGCACATATTTAAGCAGAGCAATTGGCCACTATCTTTGAGCAGGGTGCTGCCATGTTCAATTGGGGCAGTGCTATTTTGAAGCCCTGCTTTATTTATTTAAACTTTTTGTTGTGATTTGGGTGCAATTTTACAAAGCAGATTCATTTTATATTCAATAGTTCATATACAGTTTGTTTCGTGACACTGATTTGAAACATTGCTTTAATGTTATGTAAATTTGCCCTGACTTTGAAACAACTGAACTGACCCCTAATTACAACAAATTCTTCATCAAAATCACCTTCACTTCCTGCATGCTTAGGTTTTAAATCATTGAAAAGTCTTGTTGTTGTTGTTGTTATGTGCCGTCGAGTCGGCCCCGACTCATAGCGACCCCTCCTTGGGTTTCTGAGGCAGTATCACTACGGAAGTAGGATTGCCCAACCTTCCTTCCGAGGAGTGGCTGGTGGGTTTGAACCGCCAGCCTTCTGGTTAACAGTCAAGTGCTTTAGCCACTATGCTACCAGAGCTCCTAGAAAAGTCTTAGTGAGCATTTTCTTGCACTAAAGTAAAGCTAAATAAGAACTATATGCATGTGTTCTGACTGACCTACAATTGTTAAACACACAGTTAGGAATTGATCTCTGTTCCATCAACTGGGGATTGCCTGTATGCTCATTTTTTGGTATATTTCTGATTGTTTTTTAGGAAGATTCAAATTGTGGCTTCCATGAAGGGAAGTGTTTTACCTGGTTTGTCCACTGATAAAGCCTCAGTGTCTAGAAGAGTGCCTGGCCCATTTGTTTGGGGGCATTGGGCTTATGCTAACGGTAGTGGAATATTTTGGAAAAGGATAGCAATAATGGTGGCACAACATGGGGGAAAAAAAGAGTGTCTGGCCCATAATGAGTGTTTTTGGTGAATGTTAATGTGGGTGACTGTGTCAAGGTATATATACAGTCTAGAGACTTTTTGCATGTTGACATGCTTCCCTTTTGTGGGCCAGGGCTGATTCATCACACAGAAAGCAGTATGCTCTGGACTGGCTGGCTGCCTGACATATTGTACAGAATGGAGCTCCAGGCAACCACAGCTGCTGGGGTTCATTCCACTGGTGGAATTTGCCTTGTTGCAACCAAGAGCCAGCTGGACTGTGAGTGAAGGCCAGGGATTCATGTATTCCTCTGAAGTCCACTTCTGCTCCCCCGGGACATCCGCTGGCTGCTTTACTGAGGTTGTAACTGCTGAGCCAAAGTTCAGGGCTCTCCCAGCTGGATGGCTGCTAGGGAGGGCCTTTCAGATCCCAGATCTTCCTGATGGAGTTTTCAGACCTCCTTAGCACTGTACCCTTGAAAATGGAGATATTCTTAAATTGGAGTTTTCAACGAAAATTGCAAACAATACACTGTTTTGAGGGCTAAACCAGGTCTCAGAGAAAACTTGACCTCGGAGTAGATATTAAGGGAATTGAAGCATTCATAGAAGGCTAGCAACTTATTCTCAACGTTTATCTTTGGTTTGCTTAAGTCCAAATAAATAACTGTATCTCAAGCTAAACAGTAACACACTAATGAAACAAAACCCACAAAAGACAAAGTAGAATGTGGAGGACAAGCAGATTTTATGCCAGGAGTTATACTGGAAGAATAGGGTATGCCTGGAATTTCTCATTCTGAATACTCTGGCCATGATCAACATATATGAAATGTTTTAAAGTACTAATTGAATTCAGTAATTATTTATTGATCACATATTATGTGCTCAATATCAAAAGTTGCCATTAGGGAGTTTCACCTTAAGAAGGATTATTGTTGTTGTTATATGCTGCCCACTCAGACTTGACTTATAGCGACTCCTCCTTGGGTTTCTGAGGCAGTATCACTATGGCAGTACATTGCCCAATCTTCCTTCTGAGGATTGGCTGGTGGGTTTGAACCACCAGCCTTCTGGTTAGCAGTCAAGTGCCTTAGGCACTACGCTACCAAAGGTCCTTTAAGAAGGGTAAAGCAGACTATATGAGATGTTTCAAATTGACATCTCAGTGGATAATAGAGAACTTGGTTAGAAATCCAAGGTCAGGTTGCCCTAGTTCTGTTCCTGTCTCACCTACTTACTAGCTGTGTGATTTTGGGGAAGTCTCCTGTTCTCTCTGGCTTCAGTTTTCTACTTTGTAAATAAAGGGTAATAACTCATGGAGATGTTTGAATAGTTAAATGACTTAGCATAAGTGATATATTTAGAACACTTCCTGGGACATGATTGGTGAGCCCTCCACTTTCTGCTCCATAACTTCTCTCCAGTGGTAAGTTCTCCTCCTGGGTATGGTGGAGGTAGTAGGGGTAACCAGGGCCTTGTTGCCCAGATTGTTATTGGAGTTTGCCCCCTGTATCTGCAGGGACTTTCTATTTTTCACACTTTTGTGGCTCCTGACCTTGTTCTTGGACTGTATGGCCTTTGACCAGTACCGAGTCTCTCAGCTGGGAGGTGACACAACACTAGGCTAGGCACTGTGGGAGATTGGGAACTATAATAAACCTTTTTCTCTGACAAACTGCATCTGTGAGAGTCTAGGACATCTGGCTCATAAGAATTCCCTTAAAAGAAGAGTGCTGGCATGAGCATGGGGGCTCTGAGTCACGAAATGAGGCCTTGACCTAAGAATGACCCATACCAACTGGACAGTTTGCTGAACAAGGACTATGGACACCCAAATTCAGAGTATGGCCACAACACTTGGAGAGATAGTTATTTAGCATCTGCTATAATCTTTTATTCATTTGTTCATTCAATCACTCATTGAAATAGGCCAGTCATGGGGCCTTCAATACTTTGTTCCAGTACAACACAGCACAAAATTGAGTGAAAATCCACCCCTGAAATTTCCAGCTTGTAGTTCTTATTCTGTTCTTGTTGTTGTTGTTATGTGGCGTCAAGTCAGACCTAACTCATAGCGACCTCTCACATTGGGTTTCTGAGGCGGTATCACTAGGGAAGTAGTTTGCTCAACCTTCCTTCCAAGGAGTGGCTGGTGGGTTTTAAAAAAATAACTCAAATATTTATTATAACAAAAATATTTTGCAAAAATATCTCAAATCTCTGTTTTGTCTATTTGATGGTATACATTACATTCCTAAATCCTCTCCTTTTCAAATTGGGCTATGTTGTTGTTGTTGTTATGTGCCATCGAGTCGGTCCCGACTCATAGTGACCCATCCTGGGGTTTCTAAGGCGGTATCACTATGGAAGTAGATTGCCCAGTCTTTCTTCTGAGGAGTGGCTGGTGGATTTGAACTGCCAGCCTTCTGGTTAGCAGTCAAGT
>NW_006921632.1:13016421-13061046 GCF_000298275.1 Orycteropus afer afer | reverse complement strand
ATTGATATGATCATGTGGTCCTTCTCCTTTGTTTTATTTATGTGGTGGATGACATTGATTGTTTTTCTAATGTTGAACCATCCCTGCATACCTGCTATGAACCCCACTTGGTCATAATGAATGATTTTCTTGATATCAACTCTATATTCTTAACATCATTTGAAAGATGAGTAAACTGAGACTCAGCCCAAGGTTTCAATTGTGATCTTGTCCAATCTGGTAAAACATGGAGCCAGGGCAGTCTGAACCCAGAATGTCCTAGTCATTATGATGCTATTGGATTTATTTCCAAGGTAAAGACAACAATCAGGCACCCAACTGAGTGGCAACCATCTTGCATCAATAAATGGCAGCCATGATTTTCATGATGCTGAGAAAAATTCACAAAGTAACTGTCTATGAAACATCACCACACAACATCATTTGACATTGAAAATTATAATGAGTGTCTTTTCCAGAGAGGGCAGAATATGTGAATATATACTTTTTTTTGGGGGGGAGGGACATTGGTGTGTCAAGGACATAACACTGTGACTGAATGACAGAGAGTATCACCAGCCAGCAGCTTTCCCTTTCAATGGAATTCAGCTTATTAGCTGCATGGCTAACTCTTGGAGCCAGGAAAACATGTCCCATACATGACATTGCTGTCAAGTAGAGGAGACAGATGTTTCTTGGCTTCCCCTCTCTGGGACTTAATAGCTCCTGAAGTTTAGCCTTTATTGACTCATTAGGCTGTGTCAGCCTGGAGATCAGTGGTGGCAACACTTGCGTTCACCCCAGCAAGCAGCCATCACCAGAGCTTCACAAAAGGCACTGCATTTGAGAGAAAGACAGGTGGTACAACACACCCGCTACCCTCAGATGGCCATGGAGATCAGGGAAAGATAAGTATTTTATTAAAGGATTAGACAAAGAAACCCTTTACTTTTCTCTGTGTGACTTATTGGTAGGAGATTTCAAGATTCTATCCTTTGCTCGCTCTCTCTGCCCTTTGTCTCTTTATTTGCTAAAGAGCAATACTTGGATCCAGCATGTATGGCTCTAAGTATTATTTGGTGAGCACCTTAAATGCAGTGCTTCAGTATCTGCCACTAGGTACAGGAATAAAATCAATGGGGAAAGGAAGGAAAAATGGTGTTTTATCTCATTGAATGAAACCATTGAAATGACCATTTATTCCCCCACCTCCACCCCCCACCCCTGGGTCCCATGAATGTGGTGAAGGGAATGGAAATGATCTCATCTGGTATCCCTGACTGAATTACTCCTTATTTAGTTTCATGTACTTAAATTCTGGCTGGGCCAGGAGGTAGCTGACTTGTATTCTACTCCCATGATGCTCCCCAGGTGCAGGTCATCCTTCCTGTCTTGTGACTCCCTTAGACTCCAGGCTGTCTGTTTCTTGGAAAGGTGTGCATGGTTGAGGGAAAAAGATGCACTCTCATTGTCAGTCATGGACATTTACTAAGTGATTGTAAAACTATCCCTAGAGAGGTTACAGTAACATTTTCTTAGAGTGCCCAAAGTGGCTTCTGGTGAGTATCCTTTCACAGGTGTCAGAAATAAACTCTTTGATAATCTGTTCCACAACTTTGTTAAGCTTGAGCTATATAATAATGTGTATCAATTTCTAGTTATCACCTCTAATAATTTTTCTGGAACTATAGATTTTAATTTATTCAAAGAAAATAGGTGCTCACTTTCCTGGGCTTCCAGTCTATTTTATATGCTTCATTCTATGCTTTCTAATTTGAAAAATATTATTTTTGGTGGACAAATAAGAAATAGGTCTCTTGTTAGTAGTGAAGAGAATGGTCAAAAAGTTTGGGATTTGGTTGGCGTTAGATCTGTGCTGTTCAATATTGTAGCACCAGTCATATGACTAGGGGGCTAACATATTTCACATAGCAGATAATAAAACATTTCCATCATCACAGAAAGTTCTATTGGGCAGTGCTGGGTTAGATGGGCAAAAGAGTCAGACTACCCTCTACTGGTCTGGAGGTCTCCCTCAGCAGAAGTGATGAGAACAAACCAAAATCCAAACTCACTGTTGTCGAGTTGAACCCGCCTCATAGTGACCCCTGCTTGGGTTTCCGAGGTGGTATCACTATGGAAGTAGATTGCCCAACCTTCCTTCCAAGGAGTGACTGGTAGGGTTTGAACCAAAGTGATGAGAGTGTTGCAGAATTTTTTAGTCTCTTATAAAGACCACCTACATTCTCCCACCTCCACCAACATCCATGGCCTCTCTACCTCCTCTGCTACTTTGGGACCATCAGGATTAACCTCATCATTTCATTCATCACAGGAAGGAAGCCCAGAACTGCCCAGTCATCCTTATTACCAGACTCTAATTCCCTTATGACTCTATTCTGCTTCTCCTTAAAGGCTGTCCCCTGGAACTCAAGGTCAATCATCAGCATAATCCTCTATCTCTTCAACTCTTCACTGAATGTTCTCTTTGGTTTCTTGTTTTCCCTGAAACACTGTTTTCCTCTGCTGCCCTCTCAAGAGGTTGCTGTTTTCTCTCCCTTCCTTGACATACCACTGGGCATGAAGGGGAGGTAGGTGAATTATTTTGCTCTTTATTTCTTTCTTCTCCCTAAGATTATTCAGCTTTGGGTCTCATGTCATCAATTAAATCACCCAGTAGTCCCCACTGTGGTCAACCAGCACTCCTTGGATCACTCTGCCTCATTTCTTGAAGACTTCAGTTCTGGCTCACTGCCAATCCCTCATAATTATTTCTGTCTTAAATGTTGTCAATTTTAATAGACAAATAGACCTTACTTCTTCTCTATCTTGTTCTTTGTTCTGTCTTAGCCATTCCCTCTTTTAGTCAGTAATACCCTAGTAAACTTTGCTCTTACTATTCACTGGACCCTTGCCATAATCTTATTTTTGAATCTTCAACTCCATAACCACCATTTTCATCTTTATAGCTCACTTTCTGTGGTACCCTGACTCCAAAAATACTTCAACTTCACAGTGACCTTCAATCTAGTATCTCCACTGGTAAAGCACCAAAGGCAATACTTCCGGGTGGATGAATTTTAAAAAAGATATCTTCCCTAGTTAATAAAGCCCCATGCCAGGGCTCATGTCTTGGGGATACAGATTAGATTTCAGCCCCCATTTACTGCTTTCTGTTAGGTACTTTTATGCAGTTTATAACCTTCATAAGTCTGCTTGAAGATCTGTTACTCCATTGCTTCAGTCACATATTGTTGCCCACCAACTTCCTCATGATCTCACTTCTCTACATTCCCAGCTTAAATTACATTGTTGTTGTTGTTGTTAAGTGCCGTCGAGTCGTTTCCGACTCATAGCGACCCCATGCACAGCAGAACGAAACACTGCCTGATCCCGCGCCAGCCCCACAAACCCTGCTATACCTGAGCCCATCATTATTACATTCTCAATCATTATTACATACTCAATCATTATTTTCTCCCCTTTATGCACAACTTCAAGTCCCTTGTCTCTCTCTTGCTTCATGCATTCTTGACTAAACTTGAACCCTGGTTAAATCCAACTCATTTCTTCCTCATGCCTGTAGTTCTGCTATTGAACATGGGTAAAGACAAACACATAACCATGCAGCCTTGTCACACATTAAATTCATAATCATTAACCTCAACCCACTGCCATCAAGATCTATTTCAACTCATAGCGACCCTATAGGACAGAGTAGAACTGCCCTGTAAGGTTTCCAACACTGTAAATCGTTATGGAAGCAGACTGTTTCATCCTTCTCCTGTGGAGTGGCTGGTGGGTTTGAACCACCAACTTTTTGGTTAGCAGCCAAATGCTTTCTATCTTCCCAAACAATTATTTCATTCTCTGTTCCTTTAACAACTCCTTCCTCACTTCATTTCAGCTAATGACCTTGCTTTCTGCTTCACCAAGGAAATTGAAGCCATCAGAAGAGAGCTTCCACAGCTTCTGGCACAACCACCCACCCACCTGCATCTGTCTCCAAATGCTGTCTCCTCTTCTGCTTGTGCTCTAGCACTAATTGCTCTTGCTACTCAAGGAAACTGTTGCAAAAACTTGCCATGCTCTCTTTTTTAATCATCAAATAATATCTTCTCATTGGATCATTTCTGTCATAATGTAAATATATTATTATTGATTTCATCGTAAACATAGCTCTCTGTGGACCCACTTCCCTGTTCAGTTAATGCTCCATTACTCTTATCTTCCTCCATTGTTTTTGTTGCCATTGAGTCAATTGTGACTCATGGTCACCCCAAGTGTGCAGAGAACTGCTCCTCCATAGGGTTTTCAATACTGTGACTTTTCAGGAGAAGAAAATAGAAGAATAGGCTTTATTCCCAGTGCATCTCTGGGTACCTTTGAACTTCTGACCTTTCAGTAAGTAGTCCAATACTTAAACATTCGTGCCACTCAGGGAATCCATAGAGAAATAGAAATCTTTAAATGTGCCATCTGTATTTGATGTCTCCACGACTCTGACCAAACTTTCAGCTTCCTACTCCAATATTTCTTTTGTTAAGGTCACCAAAGACACCCACAATGCTAAATCTAGTGATAAAATCATCTCCTTTCACTTGACTTTCAGATGCATTTGACTTAGTAGGTTGTTCTTTCCTCCTTAGAACATTCTCTTCATTTATCTTCTAGGATACACACTTTCCTGATTTTCTCCTTTTCTTTGCTTCCATGGTTATTTGTAGACATGCACAGGGTAGTGAAAAATTTGAGCTCCTGATGTGAATGTTTTCAGCTGAGGCCAAACAAGGTGATGCTCTGGGTTCTTGTTTCAGCTCTCCTACTACAAACAAGTGTTCCTTTCATGCTCTGTTTATGTCTTTTTTTTTTTTTTTTAATTTTTGTTAATTTTAATGGGGATTTTACTGCTTAAAGTGGCCCCAAGTATGGTGTTGAAGTGCTGTCTACTGTTCCCAAACACAAGAAGGCTGTGATGTGCCTTCTGGAGAGAATACATGTGTTAGATAAGCTTCATTCAAACATGACTTTTATTGCTCTTTGCTGTGAGCTTAGTAATGATGAATGAACAATATACATTAAGTATGATATCTGTAAACATACACATTAATGACAAAAAGTTATTTATTGATTAGTTTATAAAAATGTTGTGACCAGAGGCTTGCAGTAACCGAACCCTGTAGGAGCAATTGTTCAGTGAACTAAGTCAGTGTTTGTAGCAACTTTAGGGAACATAAACAAAACAAAACAAAAAGTATTCACTGCCATAGAGTCAATTCTGACTCATAGCAAGCCCCATTGGGGTTCCAAGGCTGTAAATCTTTGTGGAAGCAGACTGCTTCTTCATCTTTCTTCTGTGGAGCAGCTGGTGGATTCAAACCACCAACCTTTTGGTGAGCAGCCAAATGCCTTAACCACTGCACCACTAGAGCTCCTTTTATAGAAAGTAAATACTATAAATACCATGGGTAATGAGAATTGGCTATATATATTTGGTGTTTTTGTGTGGCATTGAATCAATAACAACTCTCAGTGTCCCTATAGAACAGAGTAGAACTTCCCCATAGGGTTTCCTAGTCTGTAATCCGTATGGGAGCAGATCACCAGATCTTTACCAGATCTTTTTTCCCACGGAGTGGCTGGTGGTTTCAACCCACCACCATTTCAGCTAGCAGCCAAATGCTTTAACCATTGTGCCATTAGGATATTAGGGTATATCTATATCTAATCTATATCTACATATATGCCAAACAAAACCAAACTCACTGCCATTGATTTGATTCTGACTCATAGCAACCCCCTTTGGGTTTCCAAGGAAGTAAATCTTTACAGAAGTAGTTTGCCCAGTCTTCCTTCCATGGAGTGGCTGGTGGGTTTGAACTGTCAACCTTCTGGTTAGCAGTCAAATGCCTTAGGCATTATGCCACCAGAACTTCATATGTGTATATGTGTATATATACACACACACAGACACACACGTGTATATATATGTGTATATATATATATATATATATATATATACACACACACACACACACATAAATTCCCCTGTTTGTTTTTGTTTAATTCTAGGATGACACTACCATTTTTTCCAAGGTTCCAGTCACTTCCATATCATAAGCCAGCTTTCCTTATTTGGAATCACATACAGAGCAACAGAGCCCTTTGTTTTCCTCTCTAGTTTTTGAGCAGCAATGAGATTGGCATTTTTAAATTACAGGGCAAATACTTGAAGTTCTCTAGACTGATTTGTTTCAATCTAATGTTCCCTCAAGCCAGACTTAACCAGTTTTAGTACAATCCTGAGAGTACCTAAAAAGCTGATTATTCAATACCACCCACTTTCACCCTTATTCCTTCCTGGGTGTTATTGCCCAAACTCATCTATTGTCCTGATTTCAGAAGGAACTCCTTGAATGGAAGAATCCCTTAGGGGACAGAAGTGAGAGTTAGATCCTACACTAAATACATGAGCTCATTTTTTTAAAATCCTGCAGAGCAGAGAGTGGAATTTTGTCAACACTTTCCATTGACCAGGCAAACTTTCAACATTGTCTATTTCCTTTCTTTTACATGGATTAAATATCTTTAGAATAATCTAATAGAAAGCTACAGGGAAGAAAAGACCACCCTCATCCTGGTGGTTATTAACTATTTAATACTGATAATACTGCCTGTGGTGAGAACCAAGAATATGGATTTTAACAAATCAAGTTTTAATTAAGTGCAAAATGAAGTAATATGATTAGGCACAGAAAACAAATTTACATATGATTTTTTTAAAATGATTTTTTCCTTAAGTAAATAGGTTGAGATTGAGTAGCAATATAATTACTGGAGCTGATACAGCACTTTCCTTGTGGAATATAACCCAATTTGTTATGTATCAAGGAGCTCTAGTGCTGCGGGTAGGCATTCAGCTGCTAACCAAAAGGTCAGCAGCTCAAATACACCAGCTGCTTTGTGGGAGAAAGAAGAGGCAATCTACTTCCGTAAAGATCTACAGCTTTGGAAATCCTATGGGGGTTGCTGTGAGTCGGAATTAACTTGATAGCAGTGGATTTTTTTGTTTGTTTGCTTGTTACATATTATATGCCATTATATGATATTGTTTTAGAAGGAAGTACATATGATAGCTAATTAGCTTCAATTTCTTTAATTTGTCAAATAAAACCCTTTTTTTCAGTATTGTGATTATATAGAGGAGTGTCCTACCTCTTGCAGAATTGAAATAAATGCCAATTAAATTGACAGTGTTTCTTGTAATGAAGTAAGCACTTCTTAATTTCTCCCCCTCAGATCTGTCAATGTCTCTTTATGTAATTCTTAAAAATCCATCCTGACTCCATATTTCCCACATTCATCCAGATTTTGAAAACTATCTAAAAAAGAAAAAAAAAAAAAAAGAGAAGTGGGATTTTCTAAATTGTTTTACTCTGTCCCTTATGTTTTTAAAGAATGAATCATCGTCTCATTTCTTTATAACTACTCTAGCAGTGCCTCTGCCAGTTGGTCATCAGAAAGGTCCAGACTTCTGAAATCAGGACATCCTTTTCCTGAGACATTGAGGATGGAAATGATGGAGGTAGCAACAGTACTGGTAGCTCCCCGATCAGTCTAAATGACTTGATATCCAGGGCCTCTTTAATTCTAGGTTCCTGGCACCAATAGGAGAATGTTTTTTTCCTTTCCTCTTATCAAGATCAAGCTCAAGATCAAGATCAACTACAGCTCCAGAGCCCACACAAACTTCTCCATCTATGTACTCCCAAAGTGCTTTCCACACTCATTTTAACCCTTAATATGCTTTGCATTGCTCTCTAGGGACTTACTGTCTTATCTACCTAACAAGAGTTTCTCTTCTGACTTTTAGGGAAGAGACTAAGTTTTATATGTCTTCTCTGGAGGTAGTTGGATTCTCTGGGTGGCTCAAACTGTTAAGCATTCTATTACTAAACTAGAATTCTGACCATTCAAATCCACTGAAAGGCATATCAGAAGAAAGGTCTGGCAATCTGCTTTGGATAGGTCACAGCCTTGAAAGCCCTAAGAAGGACATTACCACTCTGCAATACATAGGGTGGCTATGAATTGGAATTCTATACAAAGGCAACTGGTTTGCTTTGCTTGGAGGTGGACACTTTAATGAAAAATTTTCAAAGTATAGTCCTTAAAATCCTACATCAGAAATATCTGGGGAACTTGCTAAAGATACAGATTCCTAGATCCTATCCATCTTACTAATCAAGCTCTGGCTGTAGTAAGAACCAAGAATATGGATTTTAACTATCTCTCCAGGTGAGTACTATGCATACCAACCTTTGAGAACACAGCTTCATAGATACTCAGCAGACACATGATGACTGTGTCCTGGACAACCTCTCACTGGTACTTCATGGATTCCCTTAGACCAGGTCCTCAAGAGCTACTGAGGCTAGCAAGGCTGGGCCTAGGAGTAGGATTTGTACTTGCACTTATTTAATAGACATTAATTATGAGCTTACTGCACTGTTGTTGTTGTTGTAGTTATGTGCCGTGGAGTTGGTCCTGACTCATAGCGACCCCTCCTTCGGTTTCTGAGACAGTTATCACTACGGACGTAGATTGCCCAACCTTTCTTCCAAAGAGTGGCTGGTGGGTTTGAACCGCCAGCCTTCTGGTTAGCAGTCAAGTGCCTTAGGCACTATGCTATCAGAGCTCCTATTTACTCCACTAGGTACAGATATACAACAAGAAATTAGACAGACACAGTCCCTGACTGTATGAATGATATAGTCTAGTCATAGAATTAGAACCCAAACCAAATCAAATCCACTGCCTTCAAGTCAATTCTGACTGATAGTGACCCTATAGGCTAGAGTAGAAATGCCTTCATAGAGTTCCCAAGGCTGTTAATCTTTATGGAAACAGACTACCTTATCTTTCTCCTGGGGAACATCTGGTAGGTTCGAACCACTGATCTTCTGGTTAGCAGCTGAATACTTTAACCACCATGCCACCAGAGCTCCATATTTAAGAAGGCTTCTATTTAAGACCAAAAAAACCAAACTCACTGCCGCGGATCTGACTCATAGCGACCCCTCCTTGGGTTTCCCAGGTGGTATCACTACTGAAGTAGATTGCCCAATCTTCCTTCTGAGGGATGGCTGGTAGGTTTGAACCACCAGCCTTCTGGTTAGCAGTCAAATGCCTTAGACACTACACTACCAGAGCTCCTTCTGTTTAAGAAGGAACCCAGAAACAGTCCCTTTATCAGCATTTTCTCTTTTTTTTCCCTTTTTAATTTTATAATATTTTATGCAAATATTCTAGCAGCCAGATTCTGTTCTATGATAAACAAGACAAGTAAGAATCTCTCCCTCTTCATAAGAATTTACATGTCATTCTGGATAAAAAGATGAAAAACAATGAAGAGCCCTCAAGTTAATTACAGATTGTGACAATTGCTATAAAGTAAATAATGAAATGTGTGGAGAGATGGAATTCAAAGGGTGAAGGCTAGGCAAAGCCCCTTGATGCAGTGACATTTGAACTGAGAAGTGACAGATGAAGGTCTGTGGGTCATGACTGGAGCTGAGGCAGACTGATGAGCTATGTAAGGAATAATAATAATAATGTCAGCTATTACTTATTGAGCAGTTCCTATGGGACAGAGCTTATGTTAATCATTTTACATCCTCTATTGTGGTCAGTCTTTTCTGGAAACCTAGGAGACAGGAATTGCTTCCACTTTCAGATGAGGCAGTTGAGAGTGGTTTAGTGACTTGTTCAGGGTCACACAACCTATAAGTGGCAAACTTAACTCTGTGTGATGGCAAAGTCTGAACTCTTTGGCATGACCAATTTCCCTCTCTGGTGGCACGAGGCTGCTGCTGCTGACTGCAGAGGGAGCACCAGGAAACTGAAAGTGCATAGGCTTGTTATAATAAGGAGAATGGTTAATATTAAAAAGAGTAATAGTAATGATTTAACATTCTTGAGCATCTACTCTTTGCAAGATCCTGTGGCAAAGCCTTATATTCATTAGCTCATGGGATCTTGAGATATTCGTATGAGGTATATAGATGGAGAAATAGGAGTTTAGAGAGGTTAAGGAACTTGGCCAAGGTCACTTAACTGGTAAATGGTAGAACCAGAGAGACACTTAGGTGATCTGATTCTTTACCTGGATTCTCTGCTTCTTCCTAATGAAAGGTGCTAATGTCTATGAAAAGGCCTCAGACAAAGTAAAGCTCTAAATAGTCAAATCATCAGCCCCCCTCCTTCCTTATAACTGCCATAACTCCTTTTCTTCTGACACGGTTGCTGATGTGTGTGTCCTCCTTCTGACGTTTTTGGACATTTGCTATAGAATTTCTGGGTTTTCTTTCCCGGTCTCCTATTTATGTAAGTTGACATTTATTGGCAAGTACTTAGGCATGTTACAGGAGAATTGCCAGTTTTTTCTATCTTTAGAATGCTGTCAAACTCAGCATTAAATCACATTCAATCATTAACAATCCAGTATGGGTTTTTCCGTCATCATCTGTCCATAGGCAGAGAGTTGTTGAAAACAGGACACAGAGAAGCTAAGTTGGTATGATGAGGAGGATGCTGGGCCTGCTTCACAGATTGGGGCATGCTCATGGAGCAAAGCCTTAACAAGGATTCTGAAAAACCTGGATACAGATGAAGGTGGAAACTCCCAGGGATTGTGGGAAGGAAAGAGCCCCCTTGTAATGGAGAGTGAGTGGAGGACCATTGCAAACTTCATGATTTTGCCCAGTATATCTCTTTCTGCTAGCTCATATTGAATAAACAATGATGCCACCACAACAGCACCAGTCTATATCATGCTTCTCTGTATCACAGCAATGATGCATTAGATGGCAGTGAATATCAAGTTCACAATTACATGCTGTGGATTTGCTTTTGAATTTTGGTTAAAATCTGAGCCTTTCCCCATTTCTGGCAAATTCACTACTCTTATAGTTGTTGGCTTCTACTTGGGATATTCTGTGGCTTGGATTGGATTCCATTTGTGAGATGACTTGGCCCTATTCCCTTCATCCTCTGATTGGTTTGGGTTGGAATTAGTAGTATATGGCTTCATTCTCTATGATTTTGGGTTGAACTAGATTGGGCTTGGGGGAAAAGCAAAGGCTTATTCCTTTTCTAAAAAAGTCAAATAAATCCATTGCTGTCAAGTCTGTTCCAATTCATAGTGACCCCAGAGGAGAGAATAGAACTACCCCATAGGGTTTCCAAGGCTGTAAATTTTATGGAAGCAGACATCTTTTTCCCATGGAGTGGCTAGTGGGTTCCAACCATTGACCTTTCAGTTAGCAGCTAAGCACTTTACCACTGTGCCATTAGGACAATTTATTCCTTATTCACCAACCTTAAATTTCCACATCTCTAGTGCCATGATTTCAACACCTGCCAAGTAGTAAAACTTTCTGAAACATCTTTCCAAACTTTAATCTAGAAAGATGATAGGATCTTATATATTGAAAGAGTAGCTTTTAGCTTCGTATGAGTTATAGGTGGAGAAATAGGAGTTTAGAGAGGTTAAGTAACTTGACCAAGGTCACTCAACTGGTAAGTGGTAAAACCAGATAGACACTTACGTTATCTGATTCTTTACCTGGATTCTCTGCTTCTTCCTAATGAAAGGTGCTAATGCATCAGTATAATTTTTTTTTTCTTTCCAGGTTAATCCTATGTAATAACTAGCTATCCATGTTACACATATCAGAAGTATTAATAGATTCCTTATCAAAAAGGGATTAAAGCTAAGTTTGCGAAATATTTCACAGAACAGTTTTATTTATAATAATTTCTTAAAAAACTGAGAATATATTGAAGACAGCTTTAATGTTTGGAGGTTGAAAAGAGCAGTAAATCAGAGATCAGTAGATATGGATTCTGAATCTTGTTTTGGTGCCAGCTAGCTCTGTGACAAAATTGACAAAATCTCTGCTAACCAAAAGATTTGTTATTCAAGTCTTCCCAGAGGTATTTCCCAAAAAAAAAAGGGGGGGGGGGGGCTGGCAATCTACTTTAGAAAGCATCCACTTAAAACCCTATGGAGTACAGTTCTACTTTTATACATGAAGGCTTCATAAGTTAGAATTGACTCTATGGCCTTGTGATAGGAAGAAAATCCCTTTGTCTCTTCATGCCTTAGCTTCTTCAACTGCAAAATAAAGTCAAGGGTGAAAGGTGAGGAACAGGAAGTTGCACTAGCTGACCCCTATGGGTCTTCCCTACCCTGATTATTTTTGCCATGACAGTGAACCTTGATTTCCATAAACGTCTCTGGTGGCACTCTCAGAGGCAGTGGTTTGACTTAATGCACTTATGTTTTAACATTCTAAAGTATGGTTGCAGTTCTTATTTTTAAATCATGATAGTAATCATTGTGATGAATTCAGACTCCAGTATTCTATTACAGACTGTCACCGTTGTTGTGTGATACTTGGATGAAAAGGTTTCCATTGATGCTTTTAAATTGTAGCACATTGTCTCCTCCTCTGGCTTCCAAATTGCACCTTTGAAGATAATCTATTCTTATTAGTGAAGGCTTTGCTGAAGTTTTTGACAGCAGATATAAAAATCAGCTAGCTTTAAGCACTTGGATTTTTTTTTCCTTCACAATCTTTCTGGAAAGCTTCAGTGTGCTTGTGTGACAATAATATATAAGAGGACTACTTTCTCCATTAATAGAAGAGCTGAAGACCAGGCTAACGGGTTTGCTGCT
This sequence comes from Orycteropus afer afer, assembly GCF_000298275.1. Classification (NCBI taxonomy): domain Eukaryota; kingdom Metazoa; phylum Chordata; class Mammalia; order Tubulidentata; family Orycteropodidae; genus Orycteropus; species Orycteropus afer. The sequence goes on along the minus strand of NW_006921632.1, from coordinate 13,048,325 downwards.
GTGCTAATATAGAATAATCTCTGATAACTATAATTAACTTTTATGCTCCTGTCATAGGTTGACTCACCAGAACACTTACACACTGCAGGATTGATATTCCTCTTTGAGATGCAGGCAGATGCTTCCAACAATTGTCAAAAGCTACAATGCTGCAGCCTCTGCTTTGTACATATTTATCCTTGGCAGGAGCACCATCTATTTTAGGAAAGTATTTTGACACTTTACCTCTTGGCTATGGTATCTCCAAAAATGCACTCAGTGAACAGAACAGTCCACTCCCCCATGCAGGCGACAGTCATCCCAGCATGTTACATGGCAGAGTCAACTGGCCCAAGACCAAAGTAGCTAATCAGTACTGAGTTTATTCTGGGGCTTCAGAAAATTCCTTACCATTCACTGATAGCTTTTCCTGGGTTTCCTCTGCTCTTTCCAGTCCTGTTATATAAAAGAACTAGACAGCAATACCTGGGAATACTTATTAGCATAGCATTTGTTGAGAATGAGACAGTTGCTGAGCTTCAGTTTTAGCTCTTCTGGGGAGTCATTGGGTGATGCAAATGATTGATGCACTGGGCTACTAATTGAAAGACTGGCTGTTCCAATCCACTCATGGATGCCTAGAAAGGAAGAACTGGATATCTACTTCTGAAAAATCACTATCTGAAAACCCTGTGGGTTTTGTATGCACTATGGGGCATAGTTCTACTCTGACACATGGAGTCGTCTTGAGTTGGAATTGACTTGATAGCAATTGGTTTTCTTGTTTGGTTGTTGTTTGTTTCTTTGGTGGGACTCTTTAGAAGGAAAATCCTCTTCCTAGTAATCCTGTAGGCTACCCTACTCCTCAGGGAAAGCCACTTTTCCTCTGCTTGGATTTAGTAGAGAGTGAGGGAGACAATCAGTTTCTTCCCTTCGGGACAAAAGCTTGAATCATGGTGATGAAGTAGTTAGTTCATAGGCATTTGGCAGACAAGTAAATGTCCATAGCAATAAAAATGAAGATATTTAAAATGTGTATGAACAATTGAAGGTAAAGTGAATCTGCTTTGTAAAATTTCACCTAAATCAAATAAAAGTTTTGTTTTTATTTTTAAAAGAAAGGAGTTATATGAAATAAGGCCACAGCTTATTTTCTAGATCTATGCGAGGTAGAACTGTGTCAGAAAAGACAGATGTAATCCAAAGAGGGAAAATTGACAAAATCTAAAAAGGAACTTATAAATGAAGAGTTCTTAATGGAGTGGACCTCAGGAACGATGTTATGGTCATGTTTTTGTAAGTTATTTTTGATCTCCTAGAAATACATCATCTCCAAATTCTCAATCTCAAACCTCGCAGCACCCAAGCCATGTTTCCACTAGTAAGAGAACTCTCTGGTTGGTGTTAGTGACATTTACCAAAAACAAAAAGTGCCTTTTCAGAGGAAAAAAAAAGAGACATCTAATCTTAATACTGTTTACAGTAAATATTTTTTAAAAAATTACAGAGTAACAGCTGTCACGTTTTCTGACATAAAACAAAGTTTGATTTGTTTTCAAGGATTTTGGGAAAGTCTTAATTTGTTCTTTATCAATTTTTCCTTCATCTTCTTTTAGGCTTACGAATTCCTCCCAGATGGATTCTTGTAAGTCAGTCACTGAAAGTGGTAAGGATGCATAAACTTCTTTAACATTATCCAGTGAGAACGAAGATTCCATCATGTGTGTCCCAACTAAGGAAAACTACATAGATTGTTGAGAATAAAACCTATGTGATCAATCATTTTGACAAAAAAAAAAACAACAACAACAACAAAAAAAACACCTAAAACCAAACTCACTGTCATGGAGTCAAATCCGACACATTAGCAACCCCCTTTGGGTTTCCAAGGTGGTAAATTTTTACAGAAGTAGATTGCCCACTCTTTCTTCCACAGAGTGGCTGGTGGGTTTGAACCACCAGTCTTCTCTTTAGCAGATACCTCGGGAATTATGCTACTAGAGATCCTTGACAAAAAAGCCAGGAATAAATAACTGTTAGATGGGTCTTGCACTTTTATGGAGTCATCAAATGTAACTGATGAGATTTGCTGTGCCAAATCTTTGTTGGTGCCAGCAGGACTGGAGGAGAAAAACAAAGATATTCCTAGATCTGGAGAACTTTGACAATGTGTCTCAAACAAAGACTCCATGTATTGACAACTGAAAGAGTCTTAAGAGAGATACTTTGTTCCAAGATTTAAGAAATAATGATTGAAAATCAGGACACTTCCTGAAGATAAAAGACCAGCTGGAAGGAATTCATAACACTAAATTCAACCAAGAGCAATTAACTCACCTATTCCCTGGGAATGCACTAGACTAGTTGTCATTTAAGGAGCCCTGGTGGCATAGTGGGTAAGGTACTTGGCTGCTAACCAGAAAGTTGGAGGTTCAAACTCACCAGCTACTTCACAGGAAGAAGACGACTTCCATAAAGATTTACAGCCTTGGAAATCCAATGGGGATCACTACCAGTTGGGATCAACTTTATGGCAGTAGATTTGGTTGTTTTTTTTTTTTTAATCCTTATCAAGAAAGTGTCATACTGTTCTTATTCCAAGTTTGGAGCTGAGGCTGCAACCTGGCAGGCAGTAGGGTGAAAACCGGGCATGGGGCCTTCAGAGTGTTGATTGTGTCAACTATCTTCATCTTTGTGCCATGTGCCCAGGGGTGCTCAGCAATCCATAATCTTGAAAATCACTGCATGGGAACCTATCTGAGGGCAGCCTTTTGAAAGTCATAGCAAGTAAGTTTGAAAGGAAGTAAAAAAAGTGATTGAATTAATTCAGGAAAAAGAGTAAGAACTAACTGTCCAGGAGTCCTCATAAAACTAATGTGATTACTTTCTAGGGTCTTTGTAATTATACTTCAAAGTCAGGGAGCATCTTCAAAATTTCCCTGATTTCTTTTCAGTCACTAATGATATTATTTGTTTTCTCTTTTCAAGTGTAGTATTTTCCAAATTGAAAGAATAAGCATTCTTATTAAGTAGATAAATAGAGCAGCAATGTGAAGATAGTAAAATTTCTAGATGGGCCAATCTACTTCAACTTTAATTAAAATATTGGCAGTTAAATTGTTTTGATTATTGGTCCACTGAAATATATGGTATAATTTAGATTTTTCTTTATTTACAGAGCTTAAATAAAGCATATTTAATATGATAGCAACAATTACACTCCAACACTTTTACTTTAGAAGTTCACATTTTAGTTTTCTACTGTTAAGTGGGACCTCAAAAAGCAGTGTATCTGAGTATGAAAAAGAATATCTGGAATACAATTATATTAAAAATATTCCACTTTGCATTTATAATGCTTTTCAGAAAGTAGAATGAATATTTTATGCAGAATCTATTTTCTGACTTGAAGATGATTTTGTATTTAAAAGTCTCTACTGAAATATGTTTTCAAAAAGAATATATTCAGCCATCTATTGTTTTCACGTCCAAACTTCTATCAGAAGAAGGGAGTATTCAGTGCTATTCCAAGAGTAATTTTCCATTTGTAAAAAAAATAATAATAATAATTAGAATCTTTATGTTAATGTGACATATTTAGCTGACCTTTGATTCTCCACATGGTTTAATAAACAAATTACATAAGTTTTAGGTTTTCCTATGAAAATGGGAGCATGTTACCTCTGTACAGACTTCAAACATAGTAGAATCAAACTGAAATACTATTTATTGACTGTCAAGCATATGCTATGGGCTGAGCTTAGATTATTTTAGTTTTCACAGAATATAATTGAAAGTGTGAGGGGTAGAAAGGCAAAAAGTTCTTGATAAAATTCTATTTTACATGATATATTGTCTCCTTGTGTGGCCCTTCTGAGCACTAGTCTCTTGGCCTGTCTCTCTGTGCTCTGCCCAGCTAGAGAATCTGTTCTCTGAGTTTTTCATTCTCCCCATGTTCTAGTGGCAGTGTCTTTTGCTTTTAGCAAAAAGATAATTGAGCTGAACTATGTCCTCACTGAGAAAACCGGAAAGGTCTAACACTTTCTGTGAAAAGCCATAAGAAGCCTCCTGCCAATACCTGTTAATGTTGTTGTGTGCCATTGAGCTGATTCCAACCCATAGGGACTCTATAGGACAGAGTAGAATTGCCCCATAGGCTGTATTCTTTATGGGAGCAGATTGCCAGGTCTTTTCTCCCACAGAGGCTGGTGGGTTTGAATTGTTGACCTTCAGGCTAATAGCCAAGCACTTAACCATTATACCACTAGGGCTCCTAATACCTGTTATAGGAACTAAAAGAGGTGATTTACCCACATCATCTCCTATACTGCATGGGCTGCAAATATACATACCAAGTTTAGCTTACAGCTTCACAGAAGGTTAGGACTGAGAGTAGCCTTAGAGATTATTTAGTGTAGTGAGTTTCACAACGGTATGGGTGTTGGGGGGAACTCTGGTGGCGTAGTGCCTAAGACATTTGACTGATAATCAGAAGGCCGGTAATTCAAACCCACCAGCAGCTCCTCGGAAGGAAGACTGGGCAGTCTACTTCCGTAGTGATACTGCCTCGGAAACCCAAGGAGGGGTCACTATGAGTCGGAAACAACTTGATGGCAGTAAGTGAGTATGGGTGTTGAGGAAGGGGACAAGAAAAAAGCTCACTTCCTCTTAACAAGAACAGATTTTGTTTAATACATTGTGACTCTGAGTAGGATTTCTTTTAAGGAAAAATTATTCTACCAAAAAGTTTGGTAAAACCACTGATGCTATCTTTTTACAGATGTGAAATAGAGTTCCTGAGAGGTTTGTGGAAATTTTACTTAGACTCAAATTTCTTGCTTAGTATGTAATAAATGAAGGAACTCTGGTGGAAGAGTGCCTAAGGCATTTGGCTGTTAACCAGAAGGTTGGTGGTTCAAACTCACCAGCCACTCCATGAGGAAGGAAGACAGGGTGATCTACATCCGTAAAGATTTACCACCTTGGAAACCCAATAAAAGTCACTAAATGTGTCATCATTTTCTGGAATCTTCTTGACTAGAGCCATGAACAGAGAATCTATTGGCCTCTTTCTGTGTTCTTGTGCCACTATTACAGTCGTATTACCACACTGTGTATGTGTGTGTGTGTGCATGCATGTGCATTCAGGTGCATGCACTTGTACTGGGCTGTGGGAGCTCATTAATGCAACAAGTTTGTAGAACTTAGGGATCCAGTTTGTCATCTCAGTAGCCGAGGGAGAGTGCTTAGAATACTTGGTTTTCCATGATGTGGTAGCACTACTTGGTATAGGGAGCAGATGATAAATACTATCCCAAACCTCTCAGTCCTGCTGCCACCAACATGGCTCTGAAACTGGTATTGACTAAAGAACTTTGGATATTTTGGGGAAGTCATTAGTTCAATGAGAGTTCTCTGGTCTGGGTGTTGTGTTATTGTTGTTCTTGTGTGCTATCTAGTCAATTCTGACTCATAGTGACCCTATAGGACAGAGTAGAACTGTCCCACATAGTATCCTGGGAGCTCTGGTAGTGTAGTGCCTAAGGCACTTGACTGCTAACCAGAAAGCTGGTAGTTCAAACCCACCAGCCACTCCTCAGAAGGAAGGTTGGGCAATGTACTTCCATAGTGATACTGCCTCAGAAACCCAAGAGGGGTTGCTATGAGTCAGGTCCGACTTGATGGCACATAACAACAACAACAACATACGGTATTCTAAGCTGTAATATTTAATATTCTCCTGCCAAGAAGTGCTGATGGGTTTGAACTGCCAACCTTTGGGTTAGCAGCTGAACATTTAACCATTGTGCCACCAGGGCTCCTTCCTGTGTGTTATACCCAGGTCCTTTAGTGTACAGCATATCAAGTAGGGGGAGGGGAATGTCAATAGAACACTGCCACCCAATGCCAGTGTGGTGCAAAGGAGGCCATTTTTATAGTTACAATATGTTCAGAAATTGGTTGTTTCCACCTTTTAAAGAAGTCACAAAATGCTAAACATGGACATCCAAATCCCTGCCTATGTATTATATTCAGTTCATTTTGGTCTAGCAAATATTTCTGCATGTTTATTCTATGCCAGGCACCATGCTACAAACCACATGTGAAGGGAATGCTTCTCTGAGAATAAACATGCAGAAATGTTATTGTATATCCTGTTTTTAAAATGCTGGCAACTGGCAAATCAAAAAAATGTAAAGTCCATGTTTGTGAGTGGCATCTGGTTTGCAGGAAGCCCAGATTGCAACCTATGTTTTAACTAACCTTTGAATGTGATTACTGCATTTGTAGTTGATTGTCTTGATATGAGAGACATATTGTGTATGAATCCATGATGCTGGAAGGCTTGCACTGCACATATGGTTTTAAAGACATATTGTGGGCAGCCAGTGAATATTAATCATTAGCAGCAGCTTTATCACCACCATTATGCAAGCTTGAGAAAGGCATAGTAGAACAGTTAATAGCAAACCTGCAACAGTAATTGTGGGACCACTTTGGAAAATGATGATCAAGAATTAGATGTCACACACATACTTAAAAGCAATTATAAGCAGTAAGAAAGAAATATGATTACACACTGCAGTCAAAAGACAGGGCTATCTTAAATAGTGTTTGAGCTCCTACAGATTGAGGAACTGAGTAGGTTATACTTCAGAAGGCCCTAGTACAATTTGATTATACAAATATATTTTTTGGCTACTTGGTTTCATGGAAACTGAAGTATTTACTTGTGTGATTGGTCATGGCTGCTATGGCTGCTGCTTCTCTATTGTACACAACCATAAGCACTTGATTTCCATATTTTATAATTCTACAACAAAGTTGAAGTGGATAAAAAATATTTTAATGAAAATAAACAGAAGTAATAAAGTATACAATCCTTGTAGTAAATAAAAATCCTTGAAACTAAAATTCACCACTTCAAACTTGCTTTGAGGCAACCTAGAATCAGTAGTTAGAGCTGGGAGAAATTTTAGGGGTCACCTACCTCATCTCAAGTCTTTCAGATTTGCAAACTCAGACACTGAGAAGTCAAATGATTGACTCAGTGTCACACAGCCAGAGAACTCTAGAATTCAAGTCTCCAGCATTAGGTGTAGAAACCCAGGCCATTTATTGATTTAACACTTGTGGTTTCAATTACATACCAATGACTTAAACTTGGTGACACCGTAGTCTTTCTAACTTTGCTGAAGCAGGGAGTTGCGTGCATGTGTAGTGATGCTGATACACTGAAATGGGTCACTTCACTGGTGAATGAGCTTAACTGACCATTTGGATTCTAATCTCAACCCAGTTGTGTTTTCTGCTCTAATGAGGTCACTTAAATTTTTTGGTGATATTTTATTGCCTAGTTTATGTAATAGGCTCTCAATAAAGTATTTATTAATGAAGGAATGAAAGGCGCCATTTTATAGAGGGAATTATATCCTGGCATATAACTAAATTATAATTATATGAGGCATTTGCAAATATGAACATTCAAAATTTCTCATGATATTAGCTTTTGTGAATGTCAAGGGTCAATTGTAGTTTGTATTCATAGAAAAGATCATCAGATAAGGAGGTAGTGTCCCCTGTGGTTTCTGCAAAGGAAATTTGAACCAGGCTCATAATTTTGTGGGGTTAAAAGGTAAGTCTGAAATAGAGCCTTAAAAATATTTAATCAAATTCCTCTGGTTTTAAGACTAGTCCCTGAGATTAAGTTAGAGAACTTTGCAAACTGCACCAGCTCTTTGCAGTCTTCTGTGTTCATTTAATAGATTTTTGTTTTAGGGATAAGAAATGTCATGCCTACACTCTGTACAATATAATATGATTAAGACTCCTCTCTGAATATATTTGTTTTACTCTGAGAAGGGCACATAGCATCTTTAGTTCTTGGTTTCTTCATCTGTAAAATTGGCATAATGACATTGGCTGCTAGAAAGAATGTTGGAAATTCCAAGGGAGGGCTCTGGGAAACCTGGGTTTTGTACCTTTGGGTGATCATACCCAGCAGGTTCTCCTTCCTCTACCTACAGCGTTAGTTGCTTGTCTGTGGCATTGCACATTAAACTGTTAGTTCTGGGATGGGTCAGGAAGAGATCATTTTGCTTCTTTTTGTATCCTTACAATCTTCTGAGCACACACTATAAACTCAACAAATGTTTATTGACTGAGTAAAAGTACATAATGCAAATGCAAGGAATTGTTATAACTTCATCTAGGAAGTCTAGCTCTTTAATTTAATGTATTAGAAATTTCTTGACCTTAACTGTACTCTGGCTTTCAATGTTTGGTTCTGACCCTATCAAAAGGAAGATGCAGAATAATTATAACCCATGTGGAGGAGATTTTGACACATGATTTGACTGCTTATATGTTGTTCGGTTGGCATTTCCTTAGCGGGGCTTGAGTTAGCTTACCTTTAAGGAAACTTGTACTTTTTTGTGTTTTTCTAGTAGAAGGATCTATTTATTTCCTCCTTCACAGTTAAATAAACTATATAACTATTGAACAATATAGCCATTAAGTAATATAGCCATGTAAAGAGCCCAATACAATCATTAGCACATAGTGAATCTCAGCAAATACTGAGTTTTCCCCCCAGTTGCAAACCTCCCAAACCCAGTGCAGTGTTTCTGTTACTGGTGATTTTCCTATCTGACTTTCCTTAGGAAGTTAAGATTTGGAGGATTCCTCTCATATAAGTCATAAGTGAGATTCACCTGTCTAAATTTGGGATTGGCTTTTTAGTCCATCCAATGGTGGATTGAAGGCCAGTGGAGACCCAGGGCAATGTTAAATCCAGGTGCTTACAGCTGGGCCTAGGGCGAGAAGCTTTTGTGTGCCCTTTTCTGACAGAGTAGGTGAGTGTGTCCTCTGGGTTTTTGCCATACCTCCTTGCTGTTCTCTCTTGCTACAATCCTTTATACTACAAAGCACCCACCCTTCTTTCCTAATCAAGAACTTACCCCTGTTAGTCAAACCAGTCACCTAAGCTCAGTGGAGAAAGGAAGGGAGATTGTATATATGTGTGTGTGTACCTGGTGTACAACAAAGGGCGAACCCTTATTGAGTTTTGTATTGGGTTCCATTTTAACTTGTTGCATCATGTCACTTCCCTCACAATGTAAAAGAGTTTTGCTTCAAAGACTGGTTTCTCAGGATCATTGTAAGCAAAAATAGTAAAGATTATAGGAAATTATAGAACCCAAAATAGGAAAGCCCAGGGCTCTGAAGTTACATTTGATGCAGTTATGCATTTACTTACTATAGAATTTTATTGTTTTGTTCCCCCCAAAACACAATATACAATGATTTTATTATAAGTTATTTTGGTAAGTGATCTCTTGTTTATGTGTCTTTTAATTACGCAGATTGGTTTTTCCTCAACTTCAGTTCATCTTAAAAATTTTCAGAGGCTGTGCCAGGATAGCTTAAAGGGCACCAGATTTCTTGCAAGACAGCCAGAAAACAACAATATGTTCATACTGGGGAATTGTTAAAAAAAAGAAAAAAAAAGGAGGTGTAAGGGAGTGGTATTTGTACTCACACATTCTTCTTGGGCTCCAAAACAGTTACATGCTCTCTCCTGAGCTGAAACTAAGCTATACATAGTATTGGGATAAAATAGCATCATGCCAGAGATAATTATGCTGAAATCTATCTTGAGAATTTGAGACAACTAAGCTGACACTTATTAAGGAAAGTCTTATAATTCTGGAGTACTAGCTTTTAGTCTGGGACAGTTTGTAAAGCCACTTTATTGAAGAAATAGACCCTTTTAAGAGAAAATGTTTATGTCCTTACAATTCCTCAAAATTTGCACCTTAAGCTAATTGCAAACTTTTCTGTGGGCACAGAATCAAGTAAATACACACTTTAAAATTAAACTCTGATGCCCACATACGAAGTTATCGCATCTGAAAGATGTGACATTTTATGGACAGCAGAAGTCTAGGGTAACCACATTTCCATAGTTGCTTCATTATGGTAAAATTTGATCTGAAATCCTGTGACAGTGCTCCCAGCAAAATATATACTGAATATCCATTGATCTATCAATTTTGGATAATTGAGTCCACTTGCAAAATAGGTGCATTGTGCAGGTGAGGAAACAACTGCCTAGAAAACATGTCTTGCTCAGGATCCCCCAGAGTCTGACCTGCTCTGATCTTTATCTTCTGCTGTCCCTTCCAGCTGAAACTCTCAACCCCTGAAAGCCAATCCTGTTCTCCTCACTAGAACCAATCTGACTTTAGGCTGTTGTTGTTGTTGTTATGTGCCGTCGAGTCAAACCCAACTCATAGCGACCCCTCCTTGGGTTTCCGAGGCAGTATCACTACAGAAGTAGGATTGCCCAACCTTCCTTCCGAGGAGTGGCTGGTGGGTTTGAACCACCACAGAAGGTATTTAAGTAGAAGAAGCTCTGCTCAGATTCTGAGGGTAAGGTTTCTGCTGGTCTGGCTTTGTTCGCTGGCTCTGAAAACTGAGTTTCTGATACTCTTCCCTTCAGTCCATCATCTGTATTCACATTCTGTCTCATTCCCATGTATCTGGTTCCTTATCAAGATCACTGCTTTAGTTTCTTTTTTTTTTCAATTGTGATTTGGGTGAAAATTTACAGAGCAAATGCACTTTCCATACAGCAGTTCACATACACTTTGTCTCATGACATTGACCACAATTTAGCACAATGCAACATCTCCCCTCCCGCTTCCTCCCGATAGTTGCCTCTTCCCTATGTCCATCCCTCCATGCACTTCTACCCCCTGAGCTGTCTCCCTGTGCCTGAGCAGCCCTTCTTTCTCCCATGCTTGTTCTCTCCAAGGAGTGTATCTACCTCAGGTAAATGCTCAACTGATATGCCTTTCTATTGCTTTAATTTCTTAAGGCTACCATGATAACTTGGTGTCTAAAAATAACAAAAATTTATTTTCTCACCATTCTGGAAGCTAGATATCTGAAATCAAGATGTGCTCTCCTTCTAGGGGAGAACCCGTTCTTTGTCTTGTCCATCTTCTGTTGGCTCCAGGGATTTCTTTGACTTGTGGTTGCCTCACTCCGGTCTCTGCATGCATCTTCACATAACCTTCTCTTCCTTGTATCTATCTCAGATCTCTCTCTCTCTGCCTCACTTTAACATGAACTCTTTTCAATGGATTTAGGGTCTACCTGGATAATCCAGCAGAGAGAGAAAGAGAAAGAGAAAAAAAAAAAAAAGAGAAAGAGAAAGTCAGAGATACTTGAAAGAAGTCTGCAAACCACATTTCCAAAAGAAATAAAGAGATCAAAAGTTAAGTTATATAGTTACAAAAGCAACAAGCGAAATATCAACTTAGTCCACATGAAATTGTTCCATTAAATAACGTGAATAAGACAGTACCATAAAAATGTTTAGAATGCTAAGAGAGATAAATGAAAGAAGAATTTTCTTAAAAAGGGCAAAACATTGTGAAACAAAATCTGCAAAATGTTTGGGGGGCGGGGAGAACTGTTAAAAAAAGTGGAGAATAGATAAAAGGCTCTAAGATGTATTTAAGAGGAATTCCAGAAGAAAAAAATAGAGGATATGGTGGAGAATCAATATTTCAAAAGATTACAGCTGAAATGTGTACCGGAATTGAAAAAAGGCATGAATCCTTGGATCAAAATTGTACTCTGATTATCAACCAGAATAAATAAAAGTAAATTTGTAACTATGCTGATGAAGCTTCGGAACATCAAGGACAAGAGCTATGACGAGAAAAGATTATCACAAAGGGATGGCCATTAGATTTCACCTTGGCAATGATAAATGGCAGAAGATAAGAGAGTAAGAGCTTCAGTTTCCTAGGGAGGGGCAGTAAGTGTTGATCTGGATTTAAAATCTAGCTACCATATTATTAAACAATAAGGGCAAAATACTGATATTTTAAAACAAAAATTTACTGTTTACTCCTTTTCTAAAACGAATGTCCTTTGGAAAGAAAATAAAAATTGACCCCCAGAGAGTCAGTGTGAGATAGAAAAAGCAAAAGTAATCCTAGAAATAGAAAACATTTATGGTAAATTTAATAAAATATTAATCAAAAAAGCTAGTTTAGTATAGTTGTTAAATAAGACTAAAATCTAGCAACAACATGATGAAGAGATGTGTATTTAATGATAAGACATGGATCATTTAAAAAGATGATGGAAATCTGAGTAACTTAAGATTTTGAAAGGAAATAGATAATTATATACATGTGGAAAAAAATTAAGGGAAACTTCTAAAGAAAGGAGATACATTTTATAACTTCCAAATTAATAGGAGGAATGAAAGGGAATACAGAAAAAAATGATCATTAAAACAGATGATAGAAAAGGAGGAAAAAGAGAAGCAAAGAATGGTAAACATAAGATACAAAATAAAATGGTAGAAATAAGTCCAAACATACTATTAATCACATAAAATTCATCTTTAAAAAAAAGATGATCAGGTTGGAGAACCAAAATATACCAATATGCTACTTAAAAGAGGTGTATCTTAAAAATAACAAAGAAAGCTTGAAACTAATAGGATGAAAAATGATGAATCATGCAAGTAATATTCAAAAGAAAATTGTGTGTAATACTATTATCAAAACATAAACAAAGGAAAATATAAATAGGAATAAAAGAAGTACCTCTGGGTCAGTTTGAACCATCAACCTTTATGGTTAATAGTTAAATGTTTAACCATTTGTACCACCCAATGACTCCAATACCACATTATAATGTGGACAATGCATCAAGGGAATATAATGGCCATAAACTTATCAATACAGTATCAAATACATAAATAAAACTTGACAGAATTAAAAGAAGAAATTGAAAAATCTATAGTCAAAGTGGCAGATTTTAACACATACGTACCAGAACTAGAAGACACCAAACAGATATATAAGATTTAAATGATATTCCATAACTTGACCCAATACATATCTACCACTATATGTGTATCTCTATATTTATATACATACTATACTTATTCAATCTGTATTCTGAACACATAATTCTAGAAGCTGGACTATAAGAAGAAGAACACAGCATCAAACTTGGAGGAAGACTCATTGACAACCTGTGATCCTCAGATGACACAACCTTGCTTGCTGACTGTGAAAATGACTTGAAGCACTTACTAATGAATATCAAAGACTACAGTCTTTAGTATGGATTACACCTCAACATAAAGAAAACAAAAATCCTCACAACTGGACCTATAAGCAATATCATGATAAATGGAGAGAAGGTTGAAGTTATCAGGGATTTCATTATACTGTTGTTATGTGCCATTGAGTTATCTCTGACTCATAGCGGCCTCTCCTTGGGTTTCCAAGGCAGTATCTCTATGGAAGTAGATTGCCCAATCTTCCTCCTGAGGAGTGGCTGGTGGGTTTGAACTGCCAACCTTCTGGTTAGCAGTCAAGTGCCTTAGGCACTATGCCACTAGAGCTCTCCATTATACTTGGATCCACAATCAATACCCATGAAAGCAGCAGTCAAGAAATCAGACGTCATAGTGCACTGGGCACATCTGCTGCAAAAGACCTCTTTACAGTGTTGAAGAGCAATGAGGTCAATTTGAAGACTAAGGTGTGCTTAACCCAGATAATGGTATTTTCAGTCACCTCATATGCATGCAAAAGCTAGAGAGTGAATACATAAGACCAAAGAACTGATGTCTTTGAATTGTGGTATTGGTGAAGAATACTGAAAATACCATGGACTGCCTGAAGAGTGAACAAATCTGTCCTAGAAGAAGTGCAGCTGGGATGCTCCTTAGAAGCAGTCTTTGTCTCACCTACTTTGGTCATGTTGTCAGAAGGGTCATTCCCCAGGGAAGGATATCATGCATGGTAAAATAGAGGGTCGGCAAAGGAGGGGAACACCCTCAGTGAGATGGATTGACATAGTAGCTGCAATGATGGGCTCAAACATAGCAAGAATTGCGATGATGACACAAGACTGGGCAGTGTTTTGTTCTATTGTACACAGGGTCTCTATGAGTTGGAGTCGACTCAATGGCACCTAACAACAACAACATATCTATGTACTTATACACACAAACATATATTTGTGCATGATTGTATTATATTAATCTTGCACCTCAAAAGTAGAGAATATATATTATGTTCAAAATCACATGGAACATTGACACAAATTGACTACTTTCCAAGTTGTAAGTATGTCTCAACCATATCGGATAAATCAGTTCTCTGACTTTATGCAAATTGCAGTAGATGCCAGACAGTGAAGAGCTAACTAACCACTTACATGCTTGGGAATTTGAAAATACACTATTTTTTTTTTTTTTTAAATTGTTTTCCCCTTCACCCAAGTCAATATGTGTCTATCCTCTAGTTAGTGGTTGGATGCACTTAAGTGTTCAGTTTTTAGGAGGTCACAGCCATCTGTTTTATCTTCTGGTTGTTTGTGCATTTTTAGTTATGTTTGATAGTGTATTTATGCTATGTATTAGGGTACCTTAGTTTGTCACTATTTTTTCTTTGGTGGTCTTTATAGTTTCAAGTATTACATTCAGTCTTTTGATCAAATTAGAGTTTGATTTTGTATATGATGTGAGATATGGGTCCTATTTCATTTTTCTGCAAATGGATAACCAGTTTTACTAGCATCTTTCTTATTTTTTTAGGCAGAACAAGAAGGCAAGAAAGAGAAATAAAAAGTATCCAAATCAGCAAAGAAGAAGTAAAACTATCTCCATTTGCAGATAATATGATCCTGTTGTTGTTATATGCCGTTGAGTCGGACCCGACTCATAGCAACCCCTCCTTGGGTTTCTGAGGCAGTATCACTATGGAAGTAGATTGCCCAATCTTCCTTCCGAGGAGTGACTGGTGGGTTTGAACTGCCAGACTTCTGGTTAGCAGTCAAGTGCCTTAGGCACTATGCTACTAGAGCTCCTAAGAGATGGCCCACCTACCTGGTGGGGAATGGCTGGTGGGTTTGAACTGCCAGCCTTGGATGTGGCAGGCGACTGCCTTAGGCCTACACATTGAAAATCCCCAAGACTCAGCAAGAAAATTACTGGAGCTAATTGAAAGTTTCAGCAAAGTAGCAGGATACAATGACAACATATAAATATTGCTTGGCTTTCTTCACACTAATGAAATCAGGAAAGCTATGCCATTTACAATGACCACCCAGAAGATGAAGAACTTTGGAATAAATCTAATCAGAGACACAAAAGACTTATACAAAGAAAACTACAAAACACTGCTACAAGAAACCTACATAAATGAAAGCATATACCATATTTATGGATAGGAACACTTAACATCGTAAAAATACTACCCAAAGTGATATACAGATAGAATGCACTCCTGACCCAGATTCCATCATCATTCTTTAAAGAGATGGAAAAACTAGTCACCAACTTTACATGGAAATGAAAGAAACTCTAGATAAGTAGAGTACTGGTGGCGTAGTGCCTAAGGCATTTGACTGCTAAACAGAAGGCTGGTGGTTCAAACCCACCAGCCACTCCTTAGAAAGAAGATTGGGAAATCAACTTCTGTAGAGATACTGCCTTGGAAACCCAAGGAAGGGTCGCTATGAGTCGGGACCAACTCGACGGCAGTGAATTTGGTTTAGTTAAGTAAAGAAGAAGAACAAAATAGGAGTCCTCACACTTCCTGTTTGCAAAACCTAGTACACAGCATGGTAGTTAAAACAACGTGGCACTATTATAATGACAAACACATAGACCAATGGAACAGAATTGAGAGTCTAGAAGTAAATCCATCCATCTATGGTCATGTGATTTTTGACAAAGGACCAAAATTAATTAAATGAGGAAGAGATGGTCTCTTTAATAAATGAAAATACATTCTTAAATAATTCAGATGTCAGAGAAAAATAATAGTGAAAGGGTTGCACAGCAAAAGTTATGGGGTGCAGCTAATTAGGTGTGTATCAATAAATATACATCTGTGAATGTTTATTAAACAAATAACATTTATGTTATTAAGAGTTTATCTCATAAAGTTAGAAAAAGAAAAAAGAAAAAGATTAGTAACATGAAAAACAAAAACAGAATGAGGTCTGTTCTACAATCAAAAACCAAACTCACAGTCATCAAGTGATTCCAACTCATAATGATCCCCATTGGGTTTTCAAGGCTATATATCTTTATGGAAGTAAATTGCCCCATCTTCCTCCCATGGAGCAGCTGGTGGGTTTGAACTGCCAACCCTCTGGTTAGCAGTCAAATGCCTTAGGCATTATGCCACCAGAGCTCCTTCTGTTCTACAACGCTGTTCACAAAAATTAAACACACACACAACCTGTCCACATTTAAAAAAAGAGGCATGTTCAAGGACATGTCAAGCATATTAAACAAAGTGCCTCTGGGGTAGAGAGGAAAAGGAGGAATGGACATGTGATAGAGGTGAAAGGGATCTTACAAGGATGGATGATAACAACTCAGTAGAAAAATTTTCAAAGAGGATGCCCAAATGGCCAATAAATGTGAAAACGTGCATAACCTCATTAGTAGTAGAGTGACCATATATCCCATTTTGCCTTTGACAGTCCCAATTTACTCTCCATTACTCACTCTCTGCTTAGATGATATATCGTGTAGTTCTCTTATTCATCAATACAAATTTAAATCACAGTGAGATACCACTGTAGTTGTTGTTAGATGTTGTAAAATCAGCTCCAGCTCATGGGGACATCATGTACAACAGGATTGGACCATTGTGATCCACAGGGTTTTCACTGGTTGATTTTTGGAAGCGTATCACCAGAACTTTCTTCCTAGTCCATCTCAATCTGGAAGCTCTACTGAAACCTGTTCAGCATCATAGTAATACGCAAGTCTTTACTTACAGACAGGTAGCGGCTGTTCCTGAGGTCCATCGGAAGGAATCACATCCAGGCCTCCTGCACGGAAAGTGAGAATTCTACCACTAACCACTACTGCCCTTGTGAGATACCACTGCACTTGAAGATTAAAAAGGCTGATAATGCCAAAGGTGGTGAGGATGTGGGCCAATAGGAACTCTTACACTCTGATCAGCAGGAAAGGGACTTATGGCCAATCCATGACACATCCATGCTGGAGATATTTGGGGAGGTGAAGAGGGATGACTGTTTATGCCAAGCATTTGATATTTCAGTCTTATGGACTTTTAGAGCCTTCCCTATGACATGGTCCAGGGTCTGTATCTCTGTTCAAAGTTATGGGAACTTTGCTTTTAGAGTCTGTGTCTTAAGGCTGGGTCAGCTTACTTTGCAATTTATGATATATATCAATAAGCATTTTAGTTATGGCTAAGAGTTAATTCAGAACTGAGTAAAACTTTTGTTCAAACATGATATGCTTCCATCCTATACTTAGAAATAAGCTAAATTATATATATACTGACACTTTAAAAAGGGGTAGCAGAAACCTTGTGGGGGCAATGTCCCTGTATTTCACCTGGTCTCTGTGACATTTCACTTCCTCAGATCAGCAGAAAGGGAACTGTAATGAACCAGGTTCGTCTGTGAATTGTTCTTCTTCGAGTTCAGTTCCAACTTCTTCTTCTTCCATTCCTGTTTGAGACTGTTTGGTCCTCATACAGGAAAAAGAGGCTCACCTTTTGTCAAAGCCCAAGGGGACTATCCATTTTTTTTCCCCTGGCCTCAAAACAAGGCAAAAACAGAATCTCTGTAGTTTGTTTTCTAAATCAAAAAGAGTAAATCGAGCAAAACAGTCTGGATGACTTTTGGGTTCTTTATTAAAGGAGAAATAATTTTGTTTATATCTTAAATAATAATGCAGGAGCCAAGGTCAAGAAGTCATCTGGGATTCCCAGCTGCAAAGTACTTTCTTCATTTTGTGGGTCCAAGCTAGACAATTAATGTGACTTCAATTTGCATGTGTGGTGAAAATAGATTCTTGTCTGACTTCATCACACTCTCATCAGACAGGCATAGGGCCTCCCCGTCTTCTTACCTGTTCTGTGTTTGATTACCTTAGCTTTGATGCTTGAGGATTTATTAGGCAGCCAAGAGCTCCTTGGGAACCACAGTGCTGGAGTTGTGTGCCAAAATCACAAGGTGCTCTTTCAGTCACACAAGGCTTTTGTTTAAACATTTGTCAAGTGAACCCGCCTGTCAAGTCCGATTCTGCGGGAGAACATATTTGTAAGACAAAGCAATGCTGTGGCCTACCAGGAGGCCTGTGACTCGCACAGTGAATTATTCACTCCTTTGCCTTGTTGGACATGCCAGGTCACTGGTGTTCACAGCAGGGAGTGAGGCATTATTCATTACCAGGCTTTGGTTTGCTATTTTCAGGGATTCCAGTCTTGCCTCCACCCCCATTGCCCCTTCATGTTTTAACAAGACATCACATTCTTTTAAACTTCCCCTGGGCAGCAGAGGTCTCCCCCTCCCCCTTTTTTCTTTTTCTACTCACAGAAGGTACAATGGTCGGTGGAAAGCTGGAGCAGTTGTAAATTGCAGCAGTTAGCATCAAATTGATGGAGCAGTGATCACATGAAGTTCATAACCACACAACGCAACCTGAGGGTGGAATGCTGTTTCAAACATTTCTAATGACAGGGTTATAACATCATAAAAATGGAGACCTTTTAAATGTCCTAGCAATAAAAAGAATGCATGTGGGTGACCAAAACTATTAATGAGGATGAGACTGGACATTGGTTTTGGTTGACCACTCTCATAGTCTGGGGCAGTGGTGCTCTAGTCCAAAAATCCTCAAAGTTAGGATTTTCCCCAACCATCTATTCTCTGGGTTTTTAACCTTGGCTGCAGAAATAAAAGAGGAAAAGTTTGCTCATCCAGAAAAGCAATGGTGGCAAATTGCTGAGCTGTCTGCTTAGTTCTAGCATACCCATAGTCTATTCATGAAACAGAATAAAGGACAATGTCACACAACTAACAAGAAGTGCACCATTTAAAAACCTATTACACTAGAAACTATGCAGTTGACTTCCAGCTGTCCGTTCAGCTTCAGCCAGCAGAAGGAAAAGTGATTAGATGCAGGAAAATATTACAATAAAAAAAGTCAGAGAACAATATTTAACGCATCCTCTTGTTGCATTCAGATAGAAGGGAAGAGCAGGCCCATTCATTTTTGCTTATTCTATTGCTCCCGTCTGTTGGATGTGAATGGCATCAGTGACCTAGAGAATAACATGTTCAGACTGATTTAGTCACAGGGAAGGGAAGAAATCGTGACTTGGTAGCAAGAGTCATGACTGACAAAGGCCTTTGAAATAACAATTATGGTTTCCTCCATCTACTGTTCAATGAACTGCTCTCTCCATGTCTTACACTGTATGCACCTGCTATGAGTTATGTATGTAGTTAATATACTGGGCAGAAGAGTAAATGGACGACTTTGCTTGCTTACAAGTATTACTAATCCTGTCATTGGAGATGCCTTTTGTAATTGTTGAGACTGTGGTTTGTGAAATAACGATTTCATTTGATACTGAAAATACCCAAAGGAATAATTGAGCCTGTTGTTAGCTGCTGTTGAGTCCATTCTGACTTATGATGGCCCCATACCTTACAGAGTAGAACTGCTTTATAGGGTTTTCTTGGATGTAATCTTAATGGATGCAGATTGACAGATCTTTCTTTGGTGCTGCTGCTGAGTCTTCTTCAACTGCCAGCCTTTATGTTAGCAGTTGAGTGCAAACCAAAATGTGTAAGTTCACATAAGCCTGTAAAGATAAACCTACGTGAAGCAAAAGAATGATTTAGACTTATAAAACTTTTCCTTTTTTTTTTTTTTTTTACCCCAGTTGCCGTCAAGTTGATTCCATAGAAACTCACATGCAACAGAGTAATTCTGACAAACAGCTTTGCTTTGCCCTCAGTTTCCTAAACAATTTAGAACCTAGTTGGGTCATTTTTGACTGAACATAATTAGGGTGATTCCCTTTGATTGTGTGGACCTGGGTATATAATACTTTTCAACTCCTATAATTTAAGGTCGTATGTGTAGGCTAAATGTTATGAAGCAGGATATGGTTCCTAGAAGATGCCAGCATTTACCCACTAATTGCCCTGCTAAGAACCAGCAGCAACATGCTCCCCAGTTGTGGTCTGGAGACGGAATTAAAATAAATACTCACACTACTGTCCTATTTAGATTTGTCTCATTAAAAAACTCATATACAAAGCTGATGAGACCCACATTTGTTGCAAGTTAATGCTTGCTGGCTTCTTGCAGTCAACTCACCAGCACCACTCAGTAAACAAGGACTTAGGCACTGCTGGGTTCTCTTTGCTGCTGCCGGATATGGAGGCTTTGAGAGAGGTCAGCTGCAGGGCAGTTGCAGGAGGCAGACAATTCGGGTTCCAGGCTTACTTCTGCTATTCCTCATTCCTTCAATTAATGAAGCTGGATCACAATTTTCTCATCTGGAAAATGGAGGAAACAGTGTGTAGCTCCTAGATAGCTGGGAGGTACAAGAGAGGGCCATAAGCAACATTGCTCCTCATGATCAAGTTACTGGCACTGAGGAGAAGACTCATGTTTGCCGGCCATTGATTGAACTACATCATGGTGGGGATTTGTGTAGGGAAGGAGCCAGTTAGACCACAACGAGGGGTATCCTTGCTCCTGGAGATGCTGTCTAGACAGCAAAGAAAGGGCTTTTAGGCAACAGGAAAGCAACTGTGTCTGACTGAGGGGCCATTGGATCCCTCTTGGAAATAGAAGACCTTTAATAATGTTTTTAATGACAGTTATCTTCCGATTTGGGGCAAGTCTGAATTGAAAGAAATGTGATGCCTCGGGCCTTGGGAAACAGAACTATCTTCTAATCTCAAGGAATAAGGGGCCTTAGTTCACCACCACCCAAACAAGGCACACCCTGTGCATCTTGTCTAGGCCTCCTGCTACACTATGTTCAGGTAATCGCATCAAATGGGAAAATCAAATCAGTTTTGGCTGATTCAAAATGTCCTGGCTGAAAGGCAGCAGAGCTGTCAGTGGAGATTTCAGGCTCATGGAAAAGTGTTTAGGTGTAGCTTCATCTGCTTCTTCCATTCTAATCAAAGAGGTCCTCTGAGGGTTATAAGACAAGAAACAGGGAGCTTGGAGAGCCCCTAAAGAACAAGAGGGCCAAAAACTGCATCTGAAGAGCAAAACACTTAAGCAAGTTCTGTCTGAGGAGTGAAGGTTAAATGACCCCAGGGATGATGAACCAGCTCGTTCTTAAGCAACTTCTTTGGTTTGGAGCCAGAGGGCCAGCTGCCCAGAGCCTGTGAATATACACAGGATTTGGGACAGACTGCTGCATTTCAGAACCTTCTGTGCTTTTCAGCTCAACCTTGGAAGAGTTTTATCCCGTAAAATGTATATTATGAAACGCAAACCTGTGACCTGCTGGGTCCTCAACACAGAGTCCAAGCTATGGAGAAAGAGACTCGATCTGGTAATAAAATGCTTTGAAATTAGTCCCGTCACAAAGATAAAGATCTTAAATTGCAAGAATCATAAGAGTTTTAATTTTATTTAATCATAGACATATTTCCTTTTTAAAGATGGTCTACATTTGAAAAGAATTAGGACAATGCTGTATCTTTGATCAGCTCAAATTCTCTTTAGGGGAAATTGTTTTAACACTTGAGTTTTTAAACAGAAATATAAATATGCATCAGCTAGCAGTTTTCTAAATTAGGCGGTATAAACTTTGTAATTTCATAACATACAAATGAACTGGGGACCTGTTTTATGCTAAAAAGTGACTCTCTTTGAATTAAATACACTTGAGTGAGGGTTTTTTGTGTGTCATGATTTTTGACCCAACTTGTCAGTTTTAGCTTAACCGAGTTGTAAAGAGGAATCTGGTTGTGCAAGCTTGTCTATTGTTTACCTATAGCCAGACTTAATTATTGCTTACCAGGTCAATCATCACCATTTTAAGTGGAAAGAATGGCCCTAACCCATAGGATGATTCTCACAGGGTTTATTCTATGTAGTTAGACCATGAGGTCAGATGCATAGAAAGAATGGTCAGTGTACTAGTGGGGGTAGGAGGGAGGGTGGGCAGGATTGAGCTACTTAGGGGAAGAAAGAAGTACAAAGTTTTTCTCTCATCTAGAAATACTTTATAGAAGATGGTTGAGTCAAAAACTATATAAGGGTAGACAGTTTGACAGAAATGTAGCCACTTTTGGTGTCATGGAAAAGCCCTTCCTCTCTCTGTGTCTCCACCATAAAACTTTCAGAAATTTTCACCATTAAAGAATTGCTTACAGTTGACATTATGGGCTGGGTCCTTTTGTGTTGTGAGTAATTTCCTGGATATTATGGATATTTAGCATTTCAGAGTCTCCTCTTCTCCCCAGTCATTGTGGCAATAATGTACCCAAACTATGAAAGAATTATTAAACATGTTAGCCACTGTAGTAGTGAGCCATGCATGACATAGACAGAAGGGCCACAGAGATTTTCTTGGGGAAAGAGAAGAGAGGGAAATTTCAGAGCATGTGGTCAATTCAGTCCAGAGGAGGTATCATTCCTGTCGAGTCAATTATGACTCATAGTGACCCTCTAGGGCAGAATAGAACTCTTCAGGACAGAGTAGAACTGTCCCATTGGGCTTCTAAGTCTGTAAATCTTTACAGAAGCAGACTGTTTCCTTTCTTCCTTGGAGTGGTTGGTGGGTTTGAACCGCTGACCTTTTGGTTAGTAGCCGAATGCTTTAACCACAATACCACCAGGCCTCCTTCTTAAGAGGAAGTAGAGGTGCTAAAATTTATCTGGAGGATCACCAACAACTAACCTTGTCTACTAGGACTTGGCTGTAGTGTGTCTCCTGTTGTCTCTTTTTTAAAAAGTTGAACTCATAATGAAACTTCCTCTGTATCTCAAGCTCAATGCTTTTCTGGGTGTTCAACAATACATATACAGATAAGAAAGGTAGTGATTCTGCTCCTGTGACTTGAACAGGTTGCTTCCACTATGAACCTGGTAGAAATGGCTACGTGTTTTTTATATTGTGGACCTCTCCCTCCAATGCCACTCAGAGATGCATTTGCTTTAGTGCTTGCAGGTGCAATTATTCTATACTTTCTAATAACATTAGGCCACAGTTTATGCCATATTGACTATACTTTCCTTGTGGCTAATGAAACTGAGTAGTAGGGAGTGAAGCTTAATAAGATGTCAGTGATACTACTGATGGGCGAAATATGTGGGAGAGTAGCAGAGACTGACTAGGTGTTTGCCAAACCTGTTTCTCTTTCCATCAGGACACACAGCTAGATTAGATTCCCCAGCCTCCCTTGCAGTTAAATGGGACCATGAACTGAATTTTGACCAACAGAATGTAGTGGAGGTTATGCACATTACTTACAGGCCTGGACCATAAAATCTAACTGCGGGATCCTCCACTTTCCTCCTCCCTGTTTGCTGGCTGCATGTTGTTATCAGATGACCTTGGATATCATATGTTGAACATGGCAGACTCTCCACCATCCTGGAAACCTGTGGAGCAATCACCTCCCCTTCGCAGCTCTTCTAAGAGGAGGCTGATTGGATTTTATAGGTTGGATTAAGCCCTCTTGTGTGCTGTATACAGGTTTTTCTGGCTGGCATGAGTAGATTGTTAAATTTTCAGGAATTTAGTAAACCAGTTGATATCAAGTCAATAGCTTGAAATTAGGCATGCTTGGAGAGTTTATGATACAGAAATTAGTCAACGCCACAAATCAAGGTTTTTATTTCAGGGATTCAGTTTACCAGCACGCCACTGGTTAATTCATTGAGAATTTATTTTATATAGGTAGCATAATTAATAAATATACTGCTACTCAAAGTAACATTCTGCCTTAGCAGTCTTAAGATATGTGAAATTGGCTTGGAGTTGGATGGCAGGTGGTGAAAGGTGGCCATTAAGGAAACAGATATCAGAGATTGGAAAAATGGAGACTTGTGTTATGCTCAGAAGGAAGATTAGGCAATCTATTTCTGTAGTGATACCACCTCGGAAACCTAAGGAGGGGTTGCTATGAGTCGGATCCGACTCAATAGCAGTGAATTTAGTTTTTGCTTTTGATTTGTGTTATGCAATGGCAAAGTGTTTGGTAAAACCATTGTCTATGGTAACTTGGAAGGCAGAGTAAGTGCCTGTGTTGCCTGTAACTCTTGAGGAAGTGGTTTAAAAACAGAATGTCAGTGGTGTGTACTGTAAGGAGCCCAGGTGGCTGAATGTTTTAGTGCTTGGCTGCTAACCAAAAGGTGGACAGTTTTAACCCATCAGCTGTTCCATGGTAGAAAAGAACTGGACATCTTCTCCTATAAAGATTACAGCCTAGGAAACCCTATGGGGCAGTTCTGCTCTGCACTATGAATTGGAATGTACTCAGTGGCATACAGCAACAATGATACTGTGTATTGGTTATAATTGACTGTGATTAAAAAGTATTAGAAAAAAAGAGATGAACTCTGGCTAGCATTGACTTGTTTACACATAGAAATAAAAAAAGAAGAGCGTGCAAAATATGGGGTCTTGAAAAATTGCAAACATTTACTAGTTAAACAAAAACCAAACTCACTGCCATCAAGTTGATTCTGACTCATAGCGATCCCTATTGGGTTTCTGAGACTGTAAATCTTTATGGAAGTAGATTGTCCCATTTTCCTTCCATGGAGCAGCTGGTAGGTTTGAACTGCTGACCTTCTGGTTAGCAGCCAGATGCCTTATCCACCCTAAATAGTAGGAAATAATACAGAAGAATTTGTGAGTGACAAAATTCTCATTCCAACATGAATCTGTACTCAGTTTTGTTTTTTAAACTATCATGACCATTTTAAAGATACTTTTTTGTTGTTGTTGTTGTTGTTGTTATGTGCCGTTGAGTCGGCCCTGACTCATAGTGACCCCTCCTTGGGTTTCTGAGGCAGTTTCACTACAGAAGTAGATTGCCCAACCTTCCTTCTGAGCAGTGGCTGGTGGGTTTGAACCACCAGACTTCTGGTTAGCAGTCAAGTGCCTTAGGCACTACGCTACCAGAGCTCCCAAGAAATGTTTTAATGCATATAAATTCTGGTTTCATTTTGAATCAATCATAAAGCAAAATCAGCCCTCTGTTTGCTCCCACGCATAGCCCTTACTGTTCCAGTTATCGATTGCTGCATAACAAACCAACTCAAAATCCTAAGCTTAGCACAACAGAAATCTTTTTTTTTTTCTCATGATTCTATACTTTGAACAGATCTGGAAAGGGAAAGCATGTCTCTGCCCCATTCTGTGTCATCTAGGGTGACTTGACTGAGAGCCAGAGGACGTATTTCCAAGATGACTCACATGCCTGGCAAGTTGGTACTGGTTGATGGCTGGGAGCTTGGCTGATGCTGAGAGCTGAGAGCTTTGGTTCTTCCCACATGGCCCTCTCCACATGGCTTGGGCTTCCTTACATAATGGTAGCTGGGTTATAAGAGCAAGTGTCTTAAGATAAAGCCAATTGGAAGCTTTTTTTTGCCTTTTATAATCTAGATTGACAGTCACATAACATCATCTCCCCTATACTCCATTATCTAAGGGAGTCACAAAAGCCTGCATAGGTTCAAGTGGAAGAAAACACAGATTCTACTTTTTGATAGGGATAGCAAGGTTCTAGTCCCTGGGTAATGTAAATGGTTAATGTGATAGGATGCTAAGCAAAAAACAGGAGGTTTGTGTCAATCCAGATGTGACTTAGATGGAAAGTCTGGCAATTTATTGTCAGAAAAATCAGTCATTGAAAACCTGGAGCACAGTGCTACTCTGACACACATGGATCACCATGAATGGGAGCTGACTTGATGGCAACTGAGTTGGGTTGGCAAGGTTCTAGGCAGAGCATGTCTGGTGGGAAATATAGTTGTGGCTATTTGCCAAACTTACTCTTCTGGGGAATGATAGAATTGCAGCCTAGTTCATTTTAGAACCCATCTTCCTTAAGCAACCAAGAGGATTTTAATGTCTTACAGTGAAGTTTTGAAGTTGGTGCTTAAATTTCTTACTAGTTGAAGACAGCCTAAAACTTGTTATTCAGGCAATAATTAGAAAAGAAATAAAAAAACAATCCCATTGCCATTGAGTCAATTCCAGCTGACAGTGACCCTATAGGACAGAGTAGAACTTCCCCATAGGGTTTCCAAGGCTGTAAATCTTTATGGAATGAGAGTGCCTCATCTTTCCCCTGTGGACTGGCTGGTAAGTTTGAACTGTCAACATTTTGGTTTGGCAAAAACACAGGATATTTATGTTTACCTTAAAGGTGTCCCAAAATTCTCAAAATGAAAAACTTTTAAATTGAATTCATTTTATTTTAAAGGAGTGTCATGTCGCTCATGATGTGAATTTAAGAGAAAAAGGGAGATGGTGTTAAATGTTAGAAATGATGACTGGGCTTGGAAATTTTGAAATTGTTTGGAATTCCTGGCATATGGAGTGGGAGACAAAAAGGTATTAGAAGTTACAGACTCATTGTGCAGTTTCTTATGTCTGGAAACTTTATTCAACCTAAATGTTAATTTCTTCAAATATAGTCTTAAAGCAGTTTTCTGATGAACAGTCTTCTGATGTTACCATCTCATCTGTTGTATACAAAGCCACTTGTTCTCATGCTGGGTTCCTTCCCAAGCCTGTGACAGATAATGGAGATCAGAGCACCTTCTCATCTCAACAATCTTCATGCTATAAATAACATCACTTTATTGACAAGATGGCTGGTGGTGGCCAGGTATGAGAAAATGTTAATTTTAACAGAAAGCTCTATTTTTAAATGCATTTCATGGTTTATACAGAGTGAGAAATGCTTAATTCTCACTATGTGAACTTCCAGATTGCTATGTTGAGTGGTGCAGATGTAGCTGTCTTTGAAATAAAAAACCAACTTTTACCTCAAAATGCCTGGAATAATAATAACATATATGACAGTGACTTGTCAGCATCCTAAGCAGTTTTTCCATATTTTCTGAACCTGTATGTTTACTGGCATAGCATATGTAACATCATGATTGCTTGATTCCAAAAGTCTGCACTGGAGTTGTGGATAAAATGTTCTAAGTCTATCTGGCAGCTTTTAATTCACAAGGGTTGTTGGATTATCAATCAAATGCAGAAAGTATTTACTTAGTGCTCTAGTGGACTTGAGTTGTGTGGATGTTAGTGGTAGGATGATATTTCCAAAAAAATCCTGAAACTCTTAAAAGATTAATTAATTGATTGATTCAATGACTTGTTGCTTTTAGGATAAGCCTAAAGTTTCTAATGTGGCAATATCTTCATTTTTTATTGCTGCTGAAACAAATTACTACAAAGTCAATAGTTTAAAATAATGCAGATTTATTCTTTTAGAGTCTGGAGGTCAGAAATCTAAACTCTAGGTGTTTACATGGCTGTGTTCCTTCTGGAATCTGTAGGGGAAAGTCTTGTTTCCTTGCTTTTGCAGCTTCTAGAGGCTGCTTTCATGCCTTGGCTCTTGGCCCCCTTCCTCACGTCATTCTCAATTCAGCTTCAATCATCATATCACCATCTCTGACCATTCTAGCTTTCTCTTAATAATACCTTTGAGATTACTCTGAGATTTTGGGAAGCTAGAATTGAAGGTGGTCGGAAACAATGACCAGGCAGATTTCTCCTGAAGATTCTTTCAAAGAAGGGACATATTCTAAAACTTTACACACCTTTACAGTCAAAGACAATTGGAGATCTATTTGTATTCACGATTTAGTGAAGCTTAAAACACTTGGGTTACATCTGGGATGACAAAACTAACAAACTAGATTCTCTCTACAGACAGGTTCTACTGGGCATAGGGGCCTGGGGCTGTGAGAGGGGATATATTAACTTTCAGCTTTTATATAGAATTTTCTCTTCTCTTAATTAAGAATCTCTATACTGAACAGACTGGTGGTTCAAACCCACCAGCCACTCCTCCGAAGGAAGGTTGGGCAATCTACTTCCGTAGCAATACCGCCTCGGAAACCCAAGGTGGGGTTGCTATGAGTCGGGTCAAACAACATACTGAACAGAATCCTCACTTAATATTCTGACCAATTTATGAACATAAGTAAGGGAGCATTAATTCAGGGTTCCATAGTACAGAACATTAAAAGAACTGGAGTCAGGAGACCTGAGTTCTAGATAAATGAAAATATTTAGTAAATATTTATTCACACTTAGCATTCTACTAGCTTCTGGGAAAACAATGGTGTCTTTATGGAACTTATAAACTAGTAGGGAAAATAGACATTAAAACTGATTATACAATCTTATATAATTAAAGAATTACATAAATAAAACATAAAATTACTGGAGTTTAAGGGCTATGGAGAAGTCAGTGGTGCTTAGAATAGCAGACCTAGTCTGGAAGGGCAGTCAAGGCTTCTGAACAAGAAGCCTCCGAGGGATGGTTTGGGCTAGGGAGGTGGCAGGAAGGGCATTTTAGAAGTGCGACTAGCACGGCCAAAGACTAAGTGTCCTGGTCTTGCCTCTGTCAGTATAATGAAGGTATTGGTCTAGATGATGCTCAATTCTCTTTCAAATTGAACAATCCATGAGTTAGCTATGCTTTTTAATCGTGTGTGAGAACATGGTTTGAATTTTTCCTTTACTACTCCTAGCTTTAGAACTTTATCATCTGCAAAATATGGGGAATAATATCTGCTTAACCAACCTTCCAAAGTCACTCTGTGTATGTCAACCAAAATGCTATGGTCCTATACATAACTATGAATTTAAGATATTTTTTCTTGTTTATATCCAATTTCAACCTGATTCATCTGAAGGCAGAAGTTTCAGGCTATGAGCATTAGGCTAATAGAACTCTCTCATGAGGTGGTGAGAGTGGCATTTAACACATATTTTTTTGGGGGGGAAATGTTCCTGAATTCTTATGGTGGACAGCTGGCATCATTCAGGAAGCTGACAATAGAGAATTGTCACCACCTATAAATATAATCAAGAGATTTTTTTAATGGTGGGTCATGTAATAGTTTTCATCTGGTCATTTTCACAATATACATTTTTAAATTAATGAAGTCTCACCAGCCACTCCTCGGAAGGAAGGTTGGGCAATCCTACTTCCGTAGTGATACTGCCTCGGAAACCCAAGGAGGGGTCGCTATGAGTCGGGGCCGACTCGACGGCAAATAACAGCAACAACATAACAAGTTAATTAAAATATTTTATATCCAAAAATATAAAAATCTCTTCAAAGGGATCACCACAGAAAATGACCATATCAGATGACATACTTGAACAGGTACTGGATGAGGAGCCTGAAGACCTACACTCTTATCACACTTCTGTCATAAGTGAGGAGGCTGGCATATACAATATCCAAGCTCTTCAGGCAGCACATCTTTTCTGTTTAAAAATGTTTACTTAGTATCACAGACTCTCTTGCCTATCTCTCTGTCTCCATTATGTTCCAGCTTTCACCAGCCTGTGAGTACTGTTGAGGTTGTACCAATGAAGTATTGCCCCCAAATCCTTACACATTCATGAAGAAAGTTCATTCTTTTCCTGGGAGTCCTCTCTTTAATGGTTCAACAATTGATCCTCAGCATCTATACCACAACAGTGGAGCAGAAATCAAGTCATTGCTTGAGGTCCAACCCTACAACACCTAAACATGATGTCTGAGGCACAGAAAAATCACCATTGGTGAACATAGAACCAGGATGAATGAGGCAGGCCCCTACCATTGGAAGGACCCAGTGCAGGAACATTTTTAAGTCAGGTTGCAATTATGTTATGACACAAATGATAACATGAGATGAGAAATGCAGGGGAAAGGTAACTTCTGTTCTTAAACTGCAGTTTAAGGTAAGTTTTGAAGAATGAACAGGATTTTGACAGGTGTAAATAAAAAGAAAATGCATTTAGGATAGGGAGAACACAAGAGCAAAAACAAGAAAATAAGAAAAAATTATGGTGACAGAGGTAGACTAGATTGATTGAAAGATAAAATGTTTGGGGAAAGGCAGTGTTGATGAGACTTCAATGGCTGGAAAATGTAAAGTGATGGAGAGATATTTGAAAGCTAGATAGGAATTTGGGCTGTATTTGCCACTGTAATGTCACTGGTAGTATTTTAGCAGAGAAGTGACTGTGTAAGATCACTCTTGTGTCAGAATGGACAGGGAGAAGATTTTAGAACAATGCTATTCTATAGAAATATAAAATGAGCTACAAATGCAAGCCACGTGTGATTTAAAGTTTTCTAGTATTCACATGTACTAGTTTCCTATTGGCGCTGTAACAAATTACCACAAACTCTAACCAAACCAAACTCATTGTCATCAAGTTCATTTTTGACTCATAGTGACCCTCATCAGGTTTCCAAGGCTGTAAATCTTTACAGAAGTAGATTGCCTCGTCTTCCTCCCATGGAATGACAGGTGGATTCAAATCACCTACCTTTTGGTTAGCAGCCCAATGCCTTAACCACAGCACCACCAGAGCACCTTACCACCAACTTAGTGGTTTAAAAAACACAAATATGCCCTGGAAGTCAGAAATACAAAATAAACCTTACAGGGGTAAAATCAAGGTGTCAGTAGGGCTGATTTCTTATGGAGGATCTAAAGAAGACTATACTTCCTATCTTCTCCAGCACTCCCAAGACTAGAGAACACAGAGATGTAACAGCACATGGGAACAGGGCACTCCCAACCCCAACTAGCATTTTAAAGGTTGTCTTGTAGGGCCCCTTCACAGGTTCTGAGTACCTCACTCCAGATCTGAGGTAATTACTCAGCCTCCCACACAAGGGTGATTTTTTAGTCATCACTGGGAATGGGAGTGGGAGTGGGAAGATGCTTATTTACAAAACTGTTTATCTTTAAAGAATAACATTGTGTCTATATCTACCAAGTGGTTTTGGCATTTGGCAATTAAATGGTTAATTTGATGAGTATAGTTAGCAAAAGGAGACATTTCAGTCTCCTTTCTCTTTAACTCCTACGGAATTTCTCTCTATAAAGGTCAAATTAATGGGATAATTGCCAAATTTCCCTTCATTTTGGCTATATTTTAAATGATCTGTAATTTATTCTTCTTTGGGACAAAGGATCCTAGATCCTTGCTTCTAACCTCTTGTTGAAATGGAATGCATAAAGATCTATATCCTAGGTATCAGTGAGCTGAAATGTACTGGTTTGGGTCATTTTGAATCAGACAACAATATGATTTGCTATGCCCGGAATGACAAATTGAAGAGGAGTGATGTGGCATTCATCATCACAAAGAATGTTTGAAGATCTATCCTGAAGTACAAAGCTGTCAGTGAAAGGATAATTTCCATACCTACAAGGAAGACCAGTTAATACTACTATTATTCAAATTTATGCACCAACCACCAAAGCCAAAGATGAGGAAACTGAAGATTTTTACCAACTTCTGCAGCCTGAAATTGACCAAACATGCAATCCAGATGTGTTGATTATCACTGGTGATTGGAATGCAAAAGTTAGAAACAGAGAAGAATTGCCAATAGCTGGTGATAGAAATAACACTGAGATCACATGATAGAATTTTGCAAGACCAATGATTTATTCACTGCAAATTACTTTTTTCAACAACATAAACAGCAGTTATACACATGGACTTCAACAGATGGAGTACACAAGAGTCAGATTGACTACTCTGTGGAAAGAGGCAATGGAGAAGTTCAGTATCTTCAGTCAAAACAAGGCCAGGAGCTGGCTGTGGAACAGACCATCAACTGCTCATATGCAAGTTCAAGTTGAAGCTAAAGACAATGAAAAGAAGTCCATGAGAGCCAAAATATGACCCCAATTATATCCTTCCTGAATTTAGAGACCATCTAAAGAATAGATTTGTTGCATGGAACATCAACAACCAAAAACCAGAGGAATTGTGGGATGACATCAAGAACATCATCCATGAAGAAAGCAAAAGGTCATTAAAAAGACAGGA
>NW_006921632.1:12990166-13015691 GCF_000298275.1 Orycteropus afer afer | reverse complement strand
TTACTGAAGATAATTCAAAAATGGTTGCAGCAGTATATTGACAGAGAACTTCCAGAAATGCAAGCTGGATTCAGAAGAGGATGTGGAATGAGAGATATCACTGCTGATGTCAGATGGACCTTGGCTGAAAGCACAGAATATCAGAAAGATGTTTGTTTGTGTTTTATTGACTATGCAAAAGCTTTCAATTGTGTGGAACATTGAGAAGAATTGGAATTCCAGAACACTCAATTATGCTCAGGAGGAACGTGTACATAGACCAAGACGCTGTCGTTTGAACAAAACAAGGGGATAGTGCACAGTTTAAAATCAGGAAGGTAGTGTGTCATGGTTGTATCTTTCCCCATACTTATTCAGTCTGTATGCTGAGCAAATAATCTGAGCAGCTGGACTATATGAAGAGGAACATGGCATCAGGATTGGAGAAGACTCATTAACAACCTGAGCTATGCAGATGACACAACTTTGCTTGCTGAAAGTGAGGATGACTTGAAGCACTTACTGATGAAGATTAAACACTACAGTCTGCAGTATGGATTACATATCGACATAAAATAAAAATCCTCACAACTGGACCAATAAGCAGCATCAGGATAAATGGAGAAAAGATTGAAGTTGTCAAAGATTTCATATTACTTGGTTCCACAATCAACACCAGTGGAAGCAGCAGTCAGGACATCAGAGGACATATTGCATTGGGAAACTCTGTTGCAAAAGACCTCTTTCAAGTACAGAAGAGCAAAGATACCTCTTTGAAGACTAAGGTGTTCATAACCCAAGCTATGGTATTTCCAATCATCTCATATGTATGTAAGAGCTGGACAATGAATAAGGATGACTGAAGAAGAGTTGATGCTTTTGAGTTGTGGTGTTGGTGAGGAATACTGAAAGTACCATGGTCTGCCAGAAGAACTAACAAATCTGTCCTGGAAGAAGGGCAGCCAGAATGCTGCTTGGAAGTGAGAATGGCCAGACCTCATTTGACCTTCTTTGGTCCTGTTGTCAGAAAGGACCATTCCCTGGAGAAGAATATCATGCGTGGTAAAATGGAGGGTCAATGAAAAAGGGCAGACCCTCAATGAGATGGATTGACGCAGTGGCTGCAACGATGGGCTCAGGTATAGCAAGGATTGTGAGGCTGGCACAGGACTGGGCAATATTTAATTCTGTTGTACATAGGGTCGCTATGAGTCAGAGCCGACTCAACAGCACCTAAAAACAGCACAACAACAACCTCTTAACCACATCTATCTGTCAGCTTTTAATCCAGTGGTGGTTTGTGTGTTGCTATGATGCTAGAAGCTGTGCAATTGGTATTTCAAACACCAGTCACTGGTAATGGCCAGGTTTTAGTAGAACTTCCAGGCTAAGACAGACTAGGAAGAAAGACTTAGAAATCTACTTCCCAAAATGTGCCAGTGGAAACTTTAGGATCATAAATAGTGAAGATGGCACAGAATCAAGCCATGTTACTCTCTGTTGTATGTAGGTTATCAGGAGACAAAGCAGACTACGGCAACTAACAACAACAGCAACCTCTTAAAGAGGCATTTCTGTGCAATAGTTAAGAGCATTAGTTTGGGAATCAGACTGCTAGGGTTCAGATCCCAGCTCTGTCTCTTACTAATTTTTTTTGATTCTGAGCAGATCTTGTACCAGAGTTTTTCACAGAAAAATGAGAATAATCATAGCATCTAACTCTTAGGGTCATTGTGAGGATTAAATAATTATGTATGTGTATATATTTGGGGAGCTCTGGTGGTGTAGTGCCTAAGGCACTTGACTGCTAACCAGAAGGCTGGCGGTTCAAACCCACCAGCCATTCCTCAGAACGAAGGTTGGGCAATCTACTTCCATAGTGATACTGCCTCAGAAACCTAAGGAGGGGTCGCTATGATTTGGATCCGACTCGACAGTAGTGAGTTAGTTAGTATATATTTGACTGCTAACCAGAAGGCTGGTAGTTCAAACTCACCATCCACTCCCCAGAAGGAAGACTGGACAATCTAGTTCTGTAAAGATACCACCTTGGAAATCCAAAGAGGGGTTGCTATGAGTTGAATTGACTGGACGGCAGTGAGTTTGATTTTGGTTTTTATATTTATATATACATTTTTTCCTTTGAATCCTCTCCAAGTGATTTAGAACATTGTATTTGCACTTAACAATGTGTAATGACTGTCCTGGAGACTTGATAGTTTACATGTCCTATTACTTCAACCTATTCCACTGCCACCCCTCGCAAGCCAGCTCTTCCATCAATGGCTCTGCAGTAAAATGTTTGGCTGCATTTACTTGTGTTTCACCTATAGCACAGTTTTTAGTCACAGACAAGTCTAGCAGACAACAAAGGCCTCATTGATTAATCCCTGGTGTAGCTGACTGTAGCCAGATTAAAAAAAAAATAATAAAATAGAAAAGGTTGAAAAAGAAGAGCAAACATACCTAAGCCAATATTTATATTGCTATGTTATGCAGCTATTTCCTCATTTTGCAACTGCATTAACACAAGGTCAAAGGCAAAAACTTTGCAGAATTAGAATAGTTTTGAAAGGCTCAAACAAGCATATTACTGACATTTCCTTCTCACTTTTTCTGAAATTCATTTCTTATGTCTTGGTACTATATAGAATTGAGGAGGAAAACTGTCTGAAAATCTTAAATTATTTTTTCTCTGATTTATTTGCAAATAGACCTATAGGTGAAAATGGAAAAATGTATTTTGCTATTCCCATAATTCATAATGTGATAAAAAGATTCAACTGAAAACACATATTCAAGCACACTTTTAAAAGACTGACCTGTTTTTGTTTTTCATTCACTCCCTACCTAGGAATTGAATGGCAGCTTCTCTGAAAAATCCTCTAAGGTTAATTCTTTTGTATTCTCTGACTCTACAGATGACACCTGGAGAACACTTGTCTTTTATGAAAGAAGCATGGTCTTTTATGAGATGATCTCAGGACTGTATGCTGACACTTTGTTTAGAGCTTTCCAGAGCCTTGTGGTAACTAAGTGCATGATGGAGACCAATAGTTCTCAATTGGGGACAATTTTCTCCTCCAAGGGAGATTTGACAACAGCTAGAGACATTTTTGGTTGGCACAACTGAGGAGAGGAGTGTTGGTACTGGCATCTGGTAGTTAGAACCAAGAATGGTGCCAAACATTTCACAATGCACAGGCAGCCCTCCACAACAAAGAATTATCTAGTCTCAAAGATCCATGGTGCCACAGGCTGAGAAGCTCTGCTCTAGACTCTGGAGAGAAGGGATAGATCTCAAAGCAAGGGTAGAGAGAAAAAGAAACAAGAAGAGAATGACAAGGATCTTTTATTTTAAAGATTAGCTTTTATGTTTTATATTTCTACCAAGTATAAAATTAAATATTATAATCATAGGGAGGATTTGAGTCAGTGGTCATTCCAGGAGGTCATATAACCTGCTGTTTTCCTTTTATGGAACTATAAGTTGTGTATCTCCTGAGGATCCTATGACCAACCAGTTCTGTGGTTCATATCTGTGCCCAGTTTTTCCTTGGTGATGACAAGACATTGACATAGAAGGAATTAGACTGGTCCCTGATTTCACTTCAAAGACATCAATCCCAGCGAGGGCAGAAGAAGATTGTCAGGAGTAGTAGGTGAGTGGTCTAAGGAGAGAGGAAAGTTCTGATCAGGCCCTTACCTTGCACAGAGTTCCTTTGTATGAAAATTAAGATACAATACAAAGACCATAGAATTTGGGGTCAGCTTGACCTTGTTTATGAGTTTCTGGGTTAAGTGCTGGACTACCAACTGAAAGACTGGCTGTTCAAACCCATCCAGAGGCACCTCAGAAGTAGGCCTGGTGATGTGCTTCTGAAAGGGTACAGCGTTGAAAACTCTATGGGGCAGTTCTACTCCGCACACATGGGGTCACATGAGTCAGAATCAACTTGACAGCAACTGACAGCAATAAACCTTGCTTAGGAAGAATCATAGGTCTATTAGGTCACATGGGTAAATTGCTTGGTCTCTCAGAGCCTTGGTTTTTTCATTGGTAAAACGGGTGGATAATGTCGACCTTGCAGAGTTGTTATAAAGATTAAATAAGGAAATGTGTGTGAAATATCCAGCATAGTAGAGAGCATGCAGCAGAATCTCAGTAAATTGTAATGATTTTAACTTCATAAACTTAGATTCTCAGTTGCAAACTGGGTAATTGACATTAAAAGGAAGGGGAATTTCCTGCTTACTTCTTAGGTTTACAAACAAACAAACCTGTTTCTTCATGTTGATTCTGACTCATGGCGACCCCAGGTGTACAGAGTAGAACTGCCCCATAGTGTTTTCTTGGCTATAATCTTTATGGAAGCAGATCTTCAGGTCTTTCTTCTGTAGCATGTAACTTCAAGTAACTGCCAATCTGTAGGCTGGTTGTGGAGTGCAAACTGTTTGCACCAACCAGAGATCTTCACTTCCTAAGTAGGGAGCAACAAAAAGTGCCAAGAACCTTGTTTGATCTCTGTACTGGCTGCGCTGTTCCAGGTTCAGCTGCCCATGTTGAGTACACCCACTCATCTGGTCTAGATTCTTCTCTGTGGAGCTCTAGCTGTGTAAGCTGTGACCCTGAGGGGCAGGCCACCACTAAAGGACAGGATGAAGCAGATTGAGGAACCTCTCCTTCAGTCTGTGCTTACTTGACCATTTTCCCAGCTCCTTTGACCTTTCCTTATGACCTGAGAACACCAGGAACTAAAAGTCTCTGCAGGCATCAGAAGAGTCACACTAGCCTGGATGGTAGGAGGGTAATTAGCCAGAGAACCTAGATTCCAATCATGGTTTTTGCCTCTGAAGTTATATGACCTTATACTCTGTGATGCTTAACCTTTTGTTTACCTCTGACCTCACAGTGGCCATAATGGTTATTAGGAAATTCACCTCAATCCACAAAGGAATGTTTAGAAGGTTAATGACATAATTGTGCCTAATCCTGGTGATGAGGAGAGAGTAAATGTCTACCTCTTGGAAATGTATAATAAATCTTCCAGGTAAATTACATTTCCTTTATTGAACTAAACATATTCTAAAGGAAAACCATATGAAAAGCTTTCAGTGTTACAAGTTTTTGTTCTCTTCAGTGGCCTGAGAGAATTCTAGTGCTTCTGAAGTAGGGCAAATATATTCTCAGCACAAATGGAACTTGTGTTATTAATGGGCTCTGAGTTCCCTGCAAGGAAGGCGCCTTATACAATTATCTAGTTAGGTTAATATACAGAATTTTCCTTGTAGTTTCCATGGAACTAGCAAATGCCAGTCTTCGGATGAAGTGAAACTCAGATCTTTCACTCTGTGTGTTTATTTATTTGTTTGTTCGTTCATTCATTTGGATTAAAGGTGCCACGTGTCACCCCCTTCCACCTGAGGCTACTTTATACTCCCTTAGAAAACTTTGTCTGTAGGAAGGGACCCTTTTAAGTCACTGAAATCTTGGTAATCTGAGATAGAAAACATCACTGACCTGAAGAATAAAGAGAGACTGTAGGGATGGGGCCTGGGCTTCTGGGAGAATGTGGGGAAACTGGGGCGAGGGAAGGGCAACAGGCACTTCGTGTCCTCAGTGTCAGCTATGAATTTTAAGCAAAGAATTCACTCTTTGTAAAGAGGAAAACTAATATTTATGAGCATGTGCTATCTTCCAAACGTGATATGAGACATTTTTGCATATATTATTTGGCTTAAACATTTAATGTTTATGTCACCTTTTGAAGAGGCATTATTATCACCATTTTTACTGATTAGGAAAGAGTGGTCAAGAAACTTGCCCAAGGTCACAGAGCTCATAGATAAGAATGACTCCCAAGCTCATGCTCTTCTTTGTAAAGCAAGATATTTTGCAAATGGCAAACACCTTTTTCCCTCATGTTTCCCTTTTCCTAATTTGCCTCATCCTTTTGTGAGATTTCTCTCTAAGGATTTTGGAAAACTCAGTTATGCTAGGGCATGTGAGCATGTGAAAATGAAGGCAGCAAACTTTTTGCAAACTTGATGATATCCATTACTGTAAATGCCATTGTACTTGTAGTTTGTAAAGTGCTTAGTGTGTGAATGCAACCCTATTATTACCTAGTAATAGTGTGTATTATTATAATAACATACAATTATTTAGCTTGGGTAAAATCAGAATGGTGTGTATTTAAGATGTCATGCAGGTTCTGTTTTCCTAGACCCACTTTAAAATACTGTTTTATTTAATGAGTTCCATCATAATCTGAATTTCACAGGAAGTTGATTTGCATCAATTTTGAACCTTTACTCAGTAACTTCCTGTTCTCTAGAAATATTCACCAATTTCAATTTATTAATACTGAAAATGCATTTATCAAATAGCATAGTCTTATGATTCTTGATATGAGAAGCATCCACGGGAACTATTTGACCCAACTGTCAAATGCCTAGTTTTTTTTTTCTTTTCCCCTCCGTATTATGGTAAATATGTATGTAATAAAACATTTGCCATTTCAATATTTTTACATGTACAATCAATGACATTAATTATGTCTATCATGTTGTTTAATCATCACCATTACTCAATTCCAAGTTTTTCTATTACCCCTACTGGAAGTTCAGTGTCCCCTAAGTAATGACTTCTCATTCCCCTTCCCTCCTGCCCCTGGTTATTACTAATAAACTTTGGTCTCTATATACTTGCCTGTTTTAGATATTTCATATAAGTGGATTATGTCATGTTTGTCTTTTGTGACGGACGGACTTTATTCAGAGTAATGTGTTCGAGAGAGGAAAAGTTGCTCTGGGGCTATGTCTACCACCAGGTCCTGGGTGCTATGCAATAAGCCTGAGACATGCTGACAACCTGAGATCACCAGCTTCATTGAAGTGAGCTCACTAAGTCACCCTGCTAGTAAGACTCACTGCCACCTAGTCAATTCTAACTCATAGTGACCCCTATTGGGTTTCCGAGTCTATAAATCTTCTTTTTTTTTTTTTTTAAATTTTTATTGTGATTTGGGTGAAAGTTGACAGAGCAAAATAATTTTCCATGCAGCAGTTCATATACATTTTGTTTCATGACATTAACTGCAATTCTCCATAATGTAACAGCTTTCTTTCCACTTCCTCCCCATAGTTACCTTTTCCCTGTGTTCTTCCTTCCCATGTACTCCCTACCCTTCAGCTGACTCCCTGTGCAAACACTGCCCTTCTGTTCTCCCACAATTGATCTGATCACACTTGACTGCTAACCAGAAGGCTGGCGGTTCAAATCCACCAGGCACTCCTCAGAAGGAAGATGGGACGGACAATCTACTTCCGTAGTGATACTGCCTCGGAAACCCAAGGAAGGGTCGCTATGAGTCCGGTCCGACTCCATGGCACATAACAACAAAAACAACCAAGGAGTGTATCTACCTGATGTAAATTTTCACCCTATATGCCTGTCTATTGTTTTTGGCCGGAGGCCACAGGAGTGAGTTCAGTTCCAGCCCTGAAGTTTAGGTTTATTATAGATTAAAAAATGCACAGTCCTGAGAAATTCATAATTCCCTGATTTCATTTATTTGATGAATACATATTTATCGGTCATTTATGATGGCTCCAGTCCTCTACAAGAAGATAATATGACATACAAGCAAATTCAATATCATATGCAAGTAAGTTTACTATAAGGGAATATATGATCTGTGACTTGTGTGGTGTTACCAGCAAAAAGCCCAGTTGTCATAGAGTTGACTCCAACTCATGGCAATCCCCTGTGTGTCAGAGTAGAAACTGTGATCCATGGGGTTTTTGATGGCTGATTTTTCAGAAGCAGTCTTCTAGGACTTTCTTCTGAAGCTCCTTTGTGTGGACTTGAACCTCTAACATTTTGATTAGCAGCTGAGCACATTAATTGTTTGCACCACTCAGGGACTCTATTACAGCAAAGATAATTCAATTTCAGTAACATTTTGTTGTTTACACATTGTATGCTTGACACAATGCTAGCTTCTGGAGATACCAAGATGAACTCCAAGTTAATCTTAAGCCCCAAACATTTATCAGATAGCAAAGTTAAGGTAAAAACATTTTATGATGGGTGATTCATTTATCTAAGATATGTTTAATCCTTAATGTGAGGATTTGAGGGAGCCATAAAACTTTTGGTCATCAGCCTGGGAGCTAGTGTACTCAAGAACATGCTGGGTTTCCTTGCACTGCAGAAATGCCTGGCTTGGTGCTAATGCCAGCTTCCGTTCATATTTGCTTAAGAATATCCTGTCTAGTTTCTGACTACTCCACTTTGGAAGTCTCTAGGGCCCAGCTTGGAAACTGCTTGTTTGCTAGCAGAGGAGAAGGGGAGGGTATGTAGTCTGAGCATTGACTCTATGGAGGTGCCAGAATGAGTTCCTGGGAAATATTCAGAGTAAAGAGATTTAGTAGAGCTTGGACCTCATCCACCATTGTAGCCAGGAGGCCAGAATCAAATTAGATAATGGAGACTGGATCCAGCTTGCCCAAGGGTCTGGCAAGAGCACAAGTGTCTGTGTGTCAAGTGGTGCATCATGTTGGTTCTGTGCCTGCTGCAGGGAAACACAGAGATTGGTGTTGATTAACATGCACTCAAATGTTGAACCTCCATCCAAGTGGCTTAGGTCAGTGCCCCAGACTTTGTGGGTGGGGCCCATACCTCCTCTACCCAGGCTTCCTCTCTTTAGGCAGCTTCTTACTCTCAGTTGCTTGCCCTGTGGGGCAGGATGCAAACCCTTTTTGGTTGCTGTCTGCCCCAAGGGACAGGGTGAGTCTTGTTTAGCTAAGAGAAAACCAGTGAATCTAACTTTTGTTTTGCAATTCTTTGGGACATGCTTACAACAGATTTCATGATGAGTAAATTTTGGTCATTCTAAAAGAAAAGTACATTCACTGATGTATTTGTCTCCTGGCTGTGGTTTCTGAAGTCAGATTAAATTACATTAAAAGCTCTTCTCTCATTGCCACTGGTCTTGTTGATATTCATTTAGACATTTAAAAAGATGATAAGTGGGTGAAAGATAAAAAGCTGAATGACTGTCACTGCCTTGGGGGAGATGTTCTCATAGGGAGGAAGTGCACTGCTGGGCAAAGCAAGGAGGTCATTTATGGGCAAGAGGATCATTAAAATCCTGTCTTTTGCTTCTCTGCTGTCTCTCTCAAAGTGTAGCTTAGCTTTGCCAGACCAGTTATTTTAAGCTCTTGGAAACAATTTCATAACTTCATTTCTGCCTTTGGCTCTGGTAAATTGGGACCCTTGTGTGGAGCTCTTTTGGCATTAAAATGGATTTGAGCTGCTGAAGAGGTGGGGATGAGGAGGGTTGGCTCAGTAGGGGAGGGCAGACAATAGAGCTAGGACGGGTGCCTTCAAGGTTAGACTATGAAGAATGTTTCTTTTGGCATCTTGTGAAGAATGTTTCTTTTGGCATCTTGTGGCTGGATGTATATTACTGGATACGATGTAAACTGAGTATTGGTTCGAAAACCTTTCTGATATTAGCAATGGAAATCTTTTCAGACTGTTTTGTGTTTCACTCATTTACAGGCTCTCTTGTTTGAAAATTTACATTTCCCCTTTATAACAATTATCAATCTACTTACCTACTTTTTGTTGTTAGTTGGCGTGGAGTCAGCTCCAACTCTGGCAACTCCATGTGTGTCAGAGTGTTCCACAGGATTTTCAATGGCCACCTAATATTCATCCATCCATTCATTCATCCATGAATCTGTGCATCCATCCAACCATTCATCCATCTGTCCTTCCATCCATCTGTCATCTCTCTGAAGGCTGGTGCTGGGCCCTGGGAATTGTAATAATTTATTCATGTTGTTGCAGATACTATCAAACAGTTTTAGAGAGAGTTTCAGTAGAGAAGGAGAGAAAGAGATGTTGAGAAAGATGTTTAGAGTATACTACATATGTGTTTCGGTCAGTAGAAAAAATAGTGTACAGGAAAGGATAGTGCAGGTCTGTTACTAGTTGTTATTGTTGTGTTCCAATGAGTTTATGCCAACTCACAGCAACCATTTAAGAAAGAGTAGAACTGTGGTATAGGGTTTCCTAGGCTGTAATCTTTATGGGAGTGGATTGCCAGATAGTTCTCCCAAAGAGAGACTGGTGGATTTTGTACCACCGACCCTATGGTTAGCAGCTGAGTGCTTAAACATTGCACCAATAGGACTCCTTTGAATTAAGGTGTTGGTGAAAAATATTGAATATACCATGGACTTTCAGAAGAACAAACAAATTTGTCTTGGAAAAGGTACAGCCAGCATGCTCCTGAGAAGCAAAGATGGCAAGATTTCGTCTCATTTACTTTGGACATATTATCAGGAAAGACCATTCCCTGGAGAAGGACATCACGCTTGGTAAAGTTGAGCATCAGTGAAAAAGAAGATCCTCAGTGGCTGCAACAACGGGCTCAAACAAAGCAACTATTGTGGAGATAGCACAGGTACAGACGGTGTTTCATTCTGCTGTGCTTAGGTCACTGTGAGTCAGAAGACACTCGGCAGGACATAACAACACTGAGGTCTTCTTTTTCACTGATGCTTGACTTTACCAAGCACGATGTCCTCCAGGGAATGGTCCTTGCTGCTAACATGCTCAAAGTACATGAGATGAAATCTCACCATCCTTGCTTCTCAGAAGCATTCTAGCTGTACTTCTTTCGAGACAAATTCGTTTCTTTGTCCAGCAGTCCATGGTATATTTGATATTTTTCACCAACAGTATAATTCAAAGGCATAAATTCCTCTCAGGTCTTCTTTATTCACTGTCCGGTTTCTGCATGCATATGAGGAGATTGAAAATACCATGGCTTGGGTCAGGTGCACCTTAGTCGTGAAAGTGACGTTTTTGCTTTTTAACCCTTTAAAGATGTCTTTTGCAGCAGATTTGGAATAGAATAAATAATTTAATTTCTTGCCTGCTGCTTCCATGGGCATTAATTCCATATGGATCCAAGTAAAATAAAATCCTCGACAATTTCAAGCTTGTCTTTATTTATCATGATGTTGCTTATTGGTCCAGTTGTGAGGATTTTTGTTTTCTTTATGTTCAAGTGTAATCCATACTGAAGGCTGTAGTCTTTAATCTTCATCAGCAAGTGCTTCAAGTCATCCTCACTTTCAGCAACCAAAGTTATGAAGCATAATGCTGGTTGTTATTGAGTCTTCTTGTTATTGAGTCCTGCTGCCTCATTCTTCATCTAATCCAGCTTCTTGAATTATCTGCTCAGCATACAGATTGAATAAGTACGGTGAAAGGATACAATCCTGATGCTCACTTTTCCTGATTTTAAACTGTGTGATATCTCATTGTGCAGCCCCATGGTCTATGTACAAATTCTGTAGGTGCACAATTAAGTGATCTAGAATTTCCATTGTTTGGAATGTTATCCATTATGGATAATTTGTTGTGATCCACACAGTCAAATGCCTTTGCATAATCAATAAAACACAGGTAGACATCTTTCTGGTATTCTCTGCTTTCAGCCAAGGTTCCATCTCACATCAGCAATGATGTGTCTCATTCTACAGCCTCTTCTGAATCTGGCTTGAATTTCTGGCAGTTTCCTGCTGATGTACTGGCACAACCATTTTTCAATTACCTTCAGGAAAATTTTATTTGTGTGTGATATTAATGGTTTTGTTTGATATTTTCCATGTTCTGTTGTATCACTTTTCTTTGGAATGGGCACAAATATGGATCTCTTCAAGTTAGTTGGCTAGGTAAATAGCTTCCAAATTTCTTGGCATAAATGAGTGACCACTTCCAGCATTGCAT
Source organism: Orycteropus afer afer (assembly GCF_000298275.1). Lineage (NCBI taxonomy): Eukaryota > Metazoa > Chordata > Mammalia > Tubulidentata > Orycteropodidae > Orycteropus > Orycteropus afer. The sequence goes on along the minus strand of NW_006921632.1, from coordinate 13,003,897 downwards.
CCATTTGTTGAAACATCTCAGTTGGCATTCCATCAATTCCTGGAGTCTTGCTTTGGCCAATGCCTTCAGTGCAGCTTGGATGTCTTTTTTCAATACCATTGGTTCTTCATCATATGCTACCTCCTAAAATGTTTGAAGGAGCTCTGGTAGCATAGTGCCTAAGGCACTTGACTGCTCACCAGAAGGCTGGCGGTTCAAACCCACCAGCCACTCCTCGGAAGGAAGGTCAGGCAATCCTACTTCCGTAGTGATACTGCCTCGGAAACCCAAGGAGGGGTCGCTATGAGTCGGGGCCGACTCGACAGCAAACAACAACAACCAAAATGTTTGAACATCAACCAAATCTTTTAGGTACATGACTCTGTGTATTCCTTCCATCTTCTTTTGATGCTTCCTTCATTGTTCAATATTTTGCTGATAAAATCTTTCAATGAGTGTACTTAATCTTTCCTTAGTGTCTCTAAATTATCCATAAGAAACAAGCACAAATTGTGGGCTGAATTCTTGCTTACATCTGGGGTCTGTGAAGAACACTAACAAATGAAAAAACGGTCTTCATTCTTACTAGCTATGATTCTTCTGTGAATGACAGTGCATAAGGTAGGCCTGAAGAAAACATATTAATCTAGGAGAATCTTGACAAGTTTATTTCCTCACTCACTGGCTCAAGACTCCCTGAAATTTTATTGCTAGGATATTTTTACTTGGCTTATTACCTTGATAGTACCCTTTAGCTGTCTTATCAAGTTTTTACACCTCGGTGTGAATGAGTTTATTGGCTTCTTTCCTTAGCACGGGGAGAATGAGGAGTAGGTGATGAGAAGGAGGTCAAAAGGTAAAAAGAGGAAATAAAGAGTGTTTGCAGGATACTACAAATCAATTAAAGAGCCCTGGTAAGCACAACAGTTAAGGCCTTGGCTGCTAACCAAAAAAAAATGGTGGTTTGAACTCATCCAGTGGATCTACATGAGAAAGACCAGGCAATCTGCTTCTGTAAAGGTTACAGCCTGGAAAACTTTTCCATAGAGAAGTTTTACTCTGTAACTGGGGTCACTATGAGTCAAAGCTTAGTCGCACCTAACAACAGCAAATGCAGCAGGTCAACTTCAACTTAAAAAGCTTACCTAACAGTGTTCATGCCTATGGGTGCTCCCTCAGAACCTGCCAGCTGCACTCCTTGCCTGTGCCCTTCAGCAGCTCTCCAAACAGAACCTTTTTTCCATTATTGTGATGTGACATCTGTGTTAAATTATGTAAATTGTACCCAGATAGTCCAGTGATTGGCACCTTCTTTAGAGTATGTATGAAAACTGTAGTAAGAGGGATGAGCCAGATGCTGCCAAGAGAGTAAATTGCTACCTTCGAGCATTGTAGGCAGTTACAGGCTGGTACATTCCCTTTTTTCAGGCCACCAACAAATTACTCTTTTAGCATAGTAAGTGGCCCCTACATGTCCTGTGAGATACTGTACATGTAAATAACCTATTCTCTTATTCAATGTAACATCTTTCCTCAAAAAAATTAGAAATACAAAACACTTGGCATTTGTATATTGATTTAGCAACATCTTTTAATCAATTTCCATAAAATCTTTGTAAGTTCCCTAGCAAACAAGTATTTTTACTTGTTCCCTAGCAAAAAAGTATTTGTTCTTGTTCTCATCCATATTCAGTTTTCCCTCTGAGCTGTGTCTGGCTGAACTATTGTTACTTAATTATAGTCACAGAGACAGTAGCCTGCATAGATAGGCATTATTATTAATCTCATTTTTTTTCTAGAAGATAAACCTCTGAAGCTAGGCCAAACTGTTGACTATGACAACTTGTCATACTTATTTTTGGCTTTTGGGAGAATTCTTTTACCTCTAGGATTATCCAAATTCTATAACACCATTCAGGTCCCATTTAAGTCATACCTCACACCTCATGAATAATCCTTTTTCTTTTCTTTTCTTTTTTTTTTTTTTAAATAAACAAACGGTGATAGCTTTGTAGTATGTAAACTTAGTTACTCTGGAATTGTGTTTCAGAATTCTCTTCCCTGTACAGATTTGGGTTAGCATTGGCCACAGGAAGTAAGCTGCTCAAGATTTGGAAAGCAGAAGGGATATCACAACCATATTATGTAATGAAAGTTGTGCTAGGCACTAGGAATTATGATAACTCATGCACATTGTTTCAGATCTTCTGGCTCATCTTGTTGGTGTGGGGCAGCTCCTGGACTCTTGGTTCCTCCAGCTCTCACCAGACCTCTCCCATCATCTTCTCCCAGTGCTGAGCCAAGTTAAGTGCAGCTCTATGGGGAAGACACCAGCAGGCCACCCAGGGACATCCAGGTTAGAGGTGTTGAGAGACAGGCTTGTGTTTCATTGTATCCTTGTGTATTCCAGGTGTTCTCAGGGGTTCTGGTTCATCCTCATGGTTTCCAGTTTGTCCTTGTTCTCATCCATATTCAGTTTTCCCTCTGAGCTGTGTCTGGCTGAACTACTGTTACTTAATTATAGTCACAGAGACAATAGCCTGCATAGATAGATTACTCCACCAGGTAACCCCATAATGAGTCCTTATCAATTTGTTTAACAAACATGTGGAATAATGTAAGCTATATAAGGATAGTAATTTTTAATTTTATTTTTAACTGATCCCAAGAATATGTTTGGTACATAAGTTCTGGATGAGAGTCATTAGGCTGTTAAGCAAAAGGTCAGCAGATTAGACCCACCAGTTGCTTTATGGGAGAAAGATAAGGCAGCTTGCGTAAAGATGTATAGCCTTAGAAATCCCTGAGGCAGTTCTACTCTGTCTTATGGGTTTGCTATGAATTGGAATTGCCTTGATAGTGTTGAGTTTTGGTTTTATCTATAAAGAAACAAGACATGCAGTTCCTTCCATTTTACTTATTTATTTATTTTGGATGCCTATGATACTTCCAACTAGAGATTTCACAACTGATGCTATAGATCTAGAGATTAGTAGAGAAATCTGGTTTGAAACTATATAGATTTGGGGATTATTGATATATAATGGGTATGGATAAGAACTCAGGAAGCAAAAAGAAGGGAAAGGGGCCCTGAAAAACTTTGAAAACAAAATTGAATATTAATGCCTGTTCTTTACTTCCTGGTAATTGAACTTTATGTCCACAGCCTTGTGGTGGCTTCATGATGAGTGAATAATACATTTGCACCTTGACATTGATCTTGGCTATATGACTTGCTTACACTAATGGGATGTTAGTGGGACATGATGTGAGCAAGGGCTTGAAATGTGCTTGTATAGTTGGGTTGCTCTCCTGTGTTCTGGTGATCTGTCGTGAGAGCAACAGCCCCAGCCTAGCCGCTGCACATTCAGGCTATGCCCAGAATAAACATATGTAGAATAGACCTGAACCCAACTTGCAACATGAGGTCAAGCCCAGCTGACAGTCTGAAGCTCAACCTGTCCTAATCCAGCAGCAAAGCAGACCACCTCAGGATAGAAGAGCATCATGGTGGCCAGGAAGAGTGTTTCAATAAGGAAGTAGTTATCAGAATCAGATGCCTCAAGAAGATCAAGAAAGTCAAGGACCAAAATGTATTCAATGAATTTGATAACAAAGGAATTAATGACGTCCATATCTGATTTCTCCAAGTTTCTCTGTAAAGGAGGAGATGCAGACTTCTGATAGTGAGGGGGAAGAAGAATAGAAAGCTGGAAGACAGTGGTAAAAGTTTGAAAATACACTGAAGGGAATGAGAGGAAGAAACTGTGTGATTCTTCTTGTACAATGTCCACAGCCTTGATAAAAAACAGAAACATTTAGCTGATTGATGTGATTGATGAGTTTTGCAAGGTGTGTGAGACTAAATGACAAACATTTTCTAGTCAATTCCATCTATTATTAACGCCACTAAATTCCTGCAGCACGGGGACTTGTATTATACACTTTTGTACTTATCATATGTTGTATTGTATTTTTTACTATTTTATATGCTAGCAGCATGTTATCTTTCTGTTTGTATTTTCACCTATCTATCTATCCATCCATCCATTCACCATGTTATTCCTCAAAGGGTATGAGGGAGCATAATACATATACATATATCAAAGTAATACATATACTAAAATACTAAATTTAAAATAAAAATTTCAGAGTTAGGGAAAATATAGATATGAAACATATGCCAGTCACATACCAAAAAACCAAATGAAACCCACTGCCATCGAATCAATTTGATTCATGGTAAGTACTAAAACAATTTTTGATTGATTGATTGATTGATCAAGTAGCAACCCAACAAGAAAATTATGGCTCATAGACCCTTTCCTAGGTCTCTGAATTTCTAGTTTCAACATCTCTCATTGTAATAAGCTTGTATTTTAAGATTAAAAGGAAATTTGAGCAAATTAACATGAAAATAAATATTTAAATAATGAACTCTCAATTTGGAAAAGTTTTAGTTAAAACAAACTCTCCGTTGTGTCTTAAATTACGTAGAGAAGGAAAGTATTTTTGTGTAGTTTCCTCCAATCTTACTAGACCATATGATCAGTCTCCTCACACCTGTCCCTTAGGACAGATAAAACAAATGGTGTTGTCAGTTGTTAGACCTTTGCATGGAGAATATATTACAATTTATCTTCTTAGGAGGTAAAAAGAAGACTACAAATACACATTGAATTCTAATTTTCTATACACAGAAAAACTTATCTTTTGCTTACTTGAAAGGAGAGGTTTTTTTTTTTTCCCTTGCACTTGCTCATTTTTATAATTCTCACACAGAAAATAGATCATTGTTTTTTATGCTCTAGAAATTTGGAAAACAAACAAACAAAAAGTAGAGTAAAGAAGATTGGCTTCTCACTTAATGCCTTTTCCAGCTTCTCTTCATTAGTAGGAAAATAAAATTAATATAATAAACTCTATGTAATCATCATATTTCACAATTATGCTATTATTTTAAAGATGGATTTAAATGACTGGGTCCATCCCCTTTTAAATATCTATATAAATTGACAATCATCTAGCAAACATAGGTTCTAGAAAATAAAATATAAAGCAATTCACAAACTGGTAATGTCAGCCTTCAGGACTACAGTTTTCTCCAAGGCTCAGGCAGCACAATTGACTGCAGGGTTTCCCAGGCCTTTCTTTCATCTCAATAGCTGCTGTGATCATCTAGTGAGAGGCCACTCTCCTGGACAAGAGATTAGTCATTATTGATAATATTCCAAGTTTTGATCATTGCTCATCTTTCTTTGATTTTAGGATAGCTTTTCTTTATTCTGTTCATCAGCACCTAGATTATAACACTTTCATAGAATTCTATGACTTTTCATTCATTAATTCATTTATCCATTCACTCAATCAATGTATTTTTAGGGATTTCTATGTCCCAGACACTGTACTGGTTCCTAGAAATACAATGATGAACCAGACAGTACCCTGCTTTATAGGATATTCTATTTAGTGATGGATATGGGCAACCAAACAAATCAAAACAATACAGAATGATAAGAACCCTCATTATATTTAGAATATCTTCATTTTCCCCACTAAATCAGCACATCTAAGACTAGGGGAGGGGAAGATGAGAGGATAGTCTATGGATGTACTCTTAGAATGCTCTGCATTTTGTATAGGAATTTTAGTTTTTTATTTATTCACTTTGATGGTAATTAAAAAAAATTATATAAGCATATAGTTAGTCATCTTGATGACTACCTTATTTATAATTGAGTAAATCAAGCCAAAAAACAAAGCACAATAAAGAAACTGACTGTTGTGCAGTTGATTGCGACTCACAGTGACCCTATAGGACAGAGTTCAACAGCCTCATAGGGTTTCCAAGGCGGTAAATCTCTAAGGGAGCAGATGACACATCTTTCTCCTGCAAGCAGCTGGTTCAAAACACTGACCTTGTGGTTAGCTGCCAATTGCTTCACCACTGCATCACCAGGGCTCCTATGTAATGGAGTAACATTCTACAATGTCTTCAGTGTCCATTTCTGTTTAATATAGAATCTTTTGTAATTAACAGAATCTTATTTGCACTGAAAGATTTATTTTTTTATGTGACAACATCATTGCTGACATTAAACTGAAGCAGTTAATCACAATTTCTTCATTTTTTTTTTAACATATAAATTTGTTTTGATTTTGCAGTTGTATAAGAACATAAGCAGAAAGAGATAATAAAGTTTTATGTTTTAAAATTGACAACTAGTAACATTATGATAAAAGCCATTTGAGTAAACAGTGGAGAAATCTTCACTTTTCCTTTATAGTAACGGTTATTTTTTTCTTTAAAAGGAACCCCTATGTTACTCATGTACAAGAAACACATTTCTTCTTACATATCAGTGATCTTTCTGGGAAGCCATTCCATAAAATCATTATTTCTCATTCCCTTAGAGTTAGTAAGAATTGTCATTTGACTTCCACCCTCAGCTCCTAAGATGAGGGACAGACCAGCTAAGTGTGCTGGTAGGAGAGTCAAGAGCTAAGCTTTTTTTTCTTTCTTTTTTAAGAAAAAACTCCATTAAAAATTATCTAAGTGGTAAGATGGTAGAATAGGCAGACAAGCTACACAGACTTTCTTCAGCAAAGAAAAGAGAACCAATTGACACAGATACAGAAGATAATCCTGGAGCCTTGAGCTTTGAAAGGAAGGACACAGAAGTAGATTGAACACCAACTAGTAGAAGAAACTGAATGAGAACAGTAAGGAGACAAATGAAGCTGTGGACCATCAGCTATCCTGACAGCACAGACAGCCTGAATATTTCCAAGTGGTTTGAACAGCCAGCCTTCTGGTTAGCAGTCAAATGCCTTAGGCACTATGCCACCAGAACTCCTAAGTGGTTTTAGGACCTGTGAATTAACCTAAACAATGGCCCTGCTTACCAAGGGCTGTATGGATGACTGCAGCAGTGACTGATGACTAAAAAGGGAGACAGCAAAGAAGGAGACAAACTGAGCTGTGGACTTTTGACTCTCCAGAGGGTGCAGCCATTTTGAATGTTTACAACCAGTGGTCATTTTGGATATTTAAAGTGACAGCATTATCATTTGAATTCCAGGAACCTAAGGATAGGCTCCCCTTGCTAAAGACAGTACAGACATATTGGAGGCTGACAATGGGAAAGGAGACAGATGGTGAATGCATAAGTGCTGCTAATTAGTGAATAGAGGAGCACAGTATGCTGTTTACTCAGCTACATGCAAAGAAAATAAAAATCTTGGGCTAATCACTCCACCATACAATCACCAATTAAATATAAACACAAAAATGTCACAATGTCTCAGAGACAACAGACCGTACAGTCCACACAAAGAAACAAAATAAAGCAGTATAAGAAAGGGACCAGGATACAGACCCAGAACACATCCCTGAGGAAGAAGCAGCATTGGAACACCCTGATGAGGAATTCAAAAGAATTATATTTAGGTACCTTCAATGGCTTGAGAAAGAGATCAAGGAAAATACTGATAAAATTAAGGAAAACAGACAAAACCCTGGAACAATTTCAGAGGACAATAAAAGAAAATGAAAAAATAAATGAAAAAGTAGAAATGATATGAAATCGACAGATAGAAATCCAGAAGATTAATACTAAGTTCTCAGACACAGATAACACAATGAGTGGGCAAAGGAATAGAATGGAATCAATGGAAGACAGAATTAGTGAGATTGAAGACAAATACCTCAATACTTCTTTGCAAAGGGATCAATTAGAAAAAAGATCAAAACAAAATGAAGAAAGCCTAAGGTTTGTGTGGGAGACCATCAAAAGGAAGAACCTACATGTAACTGGGATTTCAGAACAGGAAGAGACAAATAAAACCACAGAGAAAATGTCAAAGATTTGTTGGAGGAGAATTTCCCTGATATGATGAAAGATAAGAATATATCCATTCAAAAGTCCAATGAACCCCAAACAGGATAGACCCCAAAAGAAAATCACCAAGATATATCATCATCAAACTCACCAAAACCAAAGACAATCTTGAAAGTAGCATGGGAAAAATGAAAAGTTACCTACAAAGGGCGACCAATAAGACTAAGCTCTGATTTCTCAGTAGAAACCATGCAGGCGAGAAGGCAATGTGATGATATATATAAAACCTTGAAAGAGAAAAAATTTCATCAAGAATCATATACCCGGCAAAATTGTCCCTCAAATATGATGGTGAAATTAGCACATTTTCAGATAAGCAGAAATTAAAAGAATTTGTTACAACCAGACCAACCTTATAAGAGATGCTGAAATGAGACCTTTGGACAGAGAATCAACAACAGCAAACAACAATTGACCATTAACACACATGATGATATAACCCAGGAACCAACCCAATTATGGAAATATCCAGAGTAAATAAGCCTACAAGATTGTAAACAGGGAACCAGGGACATCAACTTGGCAAATTTTAATAACTACAAACCAAAAAAAAGGGAAAAAATTTACAGTCACAGAACTTCTAATGACAAGGAAGTCAAGACAAGTGCAAGATAGAATGGACTGTTCTAAACTTGGGATGGAAATTATAAATCACAAGGTAACCTCAAAGAAAAATGATAAACCTTACATCCAAACAAAAAAGAGGACAAGCAAAATATTTAGTAAATACTAAAACAATAGCAGGAAGTGATAACACTACTCATAAAAATGAGCTCAGCACAGAAAATTATATGGAACAAAGAAATCAGCAACACTGTGAAAACACACATAACAAAATGACAGCAAAAAATTCATACTTGTTGATAATTACACTGAGTGTCAATGGATTAAATGCACCACTCAAGAGATGGAGAGTTGCAGACTGGATAAGAAAACATAACCCATTGACATGCTGTCTACAAGAGACACACCTTAGAGAGAAAGACAAAAATAGACTAAAAATCCATGCTTGGAAAAAGATATATCAAGCAAATGGCAACCATAAAAGAGCAGGAATGGTAATATTAATTTCTTATAAAATTGACTTTAAGACAAAAACCACCCTAAGAGACAAGGAAGGATATTATATAATAATTGAAGGATAGACTGAACAAGAGGAGATAACAATAATAAATTTCTATGCACCCAATGAAAGAGCTCCAAAATACATAAATCAGACTTTAACAGAATTGAAAAGACAAATAGATGACTCCACAGTCATAGTAGGTGTTCTAGTTACCTAGTGCCACTCTTACAAGAATATATTACAAGTGAGATGGCCTTAACAAACAGGAGTTTATTCTCTTAAGTTTGAAGGTTTTAAGTCCAATTTCAAAGTGCCAGGCTGTAGGGGCTGGGTGAAAGTCCCTTAACTTTGAGCTTCAGCTCTGCCTCCAGCTCTCAGCCCCCTGTAGCTAGAGGAGGTTTTTTTTCACTCAGACATCTGCTGGCTGCTGAGGCTGCCAAGCCCAAGATTGACAAGTAACAAGGCACAGTCCTGATGTTACCAAACAACACAGCACACCATTAATTCAAGTTCATTGTAAGTCCCAAGGTCAGCAGAGCATGGCAGGCTGCTGAACAATGACATGGATACATGCAGGGTCCAAGTGTGCCATAAGCTTGAGACCATTCCCCAAGGCTTCTGCTTATATACAGACCACATTCCCTAAGGCAGGTATTCATCTGTTCACAGTAGATTCCACCATGGAGTTGGTTACTAGTCTCATCATGGGGAATACTATATCCAGCTGTCCATTCACTCAACCAGGCCCAGTCGAGTTGACACACAAACTGAAATACCACAGTAGGAGACTTTAATACACCACTTTCAATCAAAGAGAGAACTGGAAAGAAATTCAATGAAGATGCAGAAGAACTAAACAATACAATCCACCCACTTGACCTTGAGATGTCTACACAGCACTTCACCCAATAACAGTACAATATACATTCTTTTTGAGTGCACATGGAACATTTTCCAGGATAGACCATATATTAGGCCACAAAGTAAACTTTGATAATTTTAAAACACTGAAATACTGTAAAGCATCTTTTTAGATCACAATGCTATAAAATTAGAAATAAACAATAGGAAGATCAATGGAAAAAGAGCAAACATGTGGAAACTGAATAACACCCTCTTTGAAAATGACTGGGTAATAGAAGAAATAAAAAAATGAAATTAAAAAATTTCTTGAATTGAATGAGAATGAAAACACATCACACCAAAATTTTTGGGACACTGCAAAAGCAGTGATTAGAGGCCAATTTATAGCAATCATTGCACACATCAAAAAAGAAGAAAGAGCCAAAATCAATATCTTAACTTAATATCTCCAAAAATTAGGAAAAGAGCACCAAACCAGCATACAGTCACTACCAGAAAAGAAATAATAAAGACTTGAGCAGAAATAAATGCAACAGAAAATAGATGTTATTGTTGTTGTTGTTATGTGCCGTTGAGTCGGCCCTGACTCATAGCGACCCCTCCTTGGGTTTCTGAGGCAGTATCACTACGGAAGTAGGATTGCCCAACCTTCCTTCCGAAGAAAATAGATAGACAATAGAAAAAATCAACATGACCAGAAGTTGTGTTTTTAAAAAGATTAATAAAATTGACAAAGCACTGGCAAATTTAACAAAGAAAAAGAAGGAGAAAACACAACATGAATAAGAAATGAATTGAGGAACACCACAACAGAAAGAGCAGAAATTAAAAGGATAATATCAGTATATTTGAAGAACTATACACCAACAAATTTGAAAATCTGGAAGAAATGGACAGATTTCTAGAAACATACTACTCACCTAAACTTCCACTGAGGGAGAAAATTTGAACAATTTCATAACAAAAGAAGAGATGAAACAGGTCATAAAAAAATTAGCAACCAAAAAAAGCTCTGGCCCAGATGGTTTCACCAGAGACTTCTACCAAATATTCAGAGAAAAACTGACACCAATTCTACTCAAACTATTCCAGAACACAGAAAAGGATGTAATCCTCCCAGATTCATTTTATGAAGCAAGCATAACCTTGATACCAAAACCAGGCAAAGACATGACTAAAAAAGAAAACTACAGACCAGTATCCCTCATGAATATAGATACAAAAATCTTCAACAAAATTCTAGCCAATAGACACCAACAACATATCCAAAAAATAATACATTATGACCAAGTGGGGTTCATACCAGGTATGGAAGCATGATTCAACATTAGAAAACAATCAGCATCATCCACCACATAAATGAAACAAAGGAAAAGAACCCCATGATCATATTAATTGATGCAAAAAAGGCATTTGATAAAATCTAACACTCTTTCCTGACAAAAACTCCTAGCAAAATAGGAATAGAAGGGAAATTCCTCAACATAATAAAGGGTGTATATGCAAAACCAACAGCCAACATTATTCTCAAGGGAGAGAGAAAGAAACCATTTCCCTTGTGAACAGGGACCAGGCAAGGATGCCCTTTATCACCACTCCTATTCAACTTTGTTTTGGAAGTCCTAGCCAGGCAAGAAGGAAAGAAAGGGAAATCAAAGGCATCCAAATTGGTAAGGAAGAAGTCAAACTATCCCTATTTGCTTATGATATGCTCCTATATGTAGAAAACCCAAGAGAATCAGCAAAAAAACTACTGGAATTAGTTGAGAGATTTAGCATAGTGGCAGAATATGAGATTAACATACAAAAATCAGTTGTATTCCTCTATACCAGCAAAAAGATTGCTGAAAAGGAAATAAGGAAGTAAATACCATTTATAATAGCCATAAAAAAAAAAAAAATAGAATACTTGGGAATAAATCTCACTAGGGACACAAAAGACCTGTACAAAGAAAACTACAGAAGACTACTTCAAGAAACCATAAGAGATCTACATAAATGGAAGAACATACCATGCTCATGGATAGGAAGATTGAACATTGTGAAAAAGTCAATACTACCCAAGCAATGTATGCATTCAATGCAATCCCAATCCAGATCCCATCAATGTTTAAGGTATGGAAAACTGATCACTAATTTTACATGGAAAGGAAAGAGACTTCAGATAAGCAAAGCACTATTGAAGAAGAAAAACAAAGTAGGAGGTCTCACTCCCAGATACAGCCACAGTAGTCCAAACAACCTGGTACTGGTACAGTGACAGACACATAGACCAGTGGAACTGAACTAAGAACCCAGAAATAGATTCATGGACCTATGGTCAGCTTATTTTTGAAAAAGGGCTGAAATCCATTACATGGGGTGTGATGGTTGGAGCTGTGTGTCAACTTGGCTGGACTCCAGTTCTGGGTGGTTGTTCCCATGATGGGATCAGATGACTGAGTTCTGAGTGGCCAGTCTGCCCAAGGGGAGTTTCCCTAGGGGCCTGCTTGCAATGATATTCCAAGGACAATCTGGAAGAACGGCATTCCGAACTACAGACTTCCTTGAGTGAGCGGCTCACCGCTCCCCTGGAGATCTTGGATTCATCTTTTATTGGAAACAACAACCAATATACTGCATGCCAGCTTGAATCTCTCAGCTCCGCTGTGCTTGCGGAAAAAAGGCGGCTGCAAGCCCCACCTCCTACAGAGACGGACTTTGCAGCTTGGACTTGTCAGCTTCTATACGCTTGTGAGCCATTTGCCTAAGATAAATCTCTCTCTCTCTCTCTCTCTCTATATATATATATATACCTTGCTGGGTTTTTTTTTGTGTTTCTCTAGAGAACCCAATCTAACACATGGGGAAAAGGTGGTCACTTTAACAAATGTTGCTGGCAAAACTGAGTATTTATTTGCAGAATGAAACAAGATCTGTACCTCACTCCATACAGAAAAACTGACTCCTGATGGATCAAAGACTTAAGTGTGAAACCTAAAACTATAAAATTTCTCAAGGAAAAAATAGGGGCAAATTTAGGGGGCCTAATTTATGGCATAAATAGACTGTCAATCATAACTGAAAATGTATAAACAGCAGAAGTTAAACTAAATGAATAGGACCTTCCAAATGTTAAATTTTTATGTTCTTTGAAAGACTTCTCCAAAAGAGTCAAAAAAGAATCTGCAGATTGGGAAAAAATATTTGGCAACAAAATTATCTGACAAGGGACTTATCTCTAAAATTTATGGAAAACTCCAACACCTCAACAACAAAAAGACAAAAATCCAATTAAAAAATGGGAAGAAGACATGAATAAGCACTTCACCAAAGAGAATATTCAGGTAGCCAACAAACACATGAAGAAATGTTCACAATCATTAGCCATTAGAGAGATGCAAATCAAAATGAGATAACATCCTCCCCCAGCACTAGTGGCAAAGTTCAATAAGAGAGAAAATAACAGATACTGGCAATGATGGGGAGAGATTGGGACTGTCATACACTGCTGGTGAGACTGTCAAATGATACAACCACTGTGGAAAGCAGTATGGCGATTTCTTAAAAAGATGGAATTAGAAGTACCATTTGATCCAGCAATCCCATTAGGTATATATCCTAAAGAAGTAAGAGCTAGGACAAGAACAGATATATGCACACTCATGTTCATCGCAGCACTATTTACAATAGCCAAAAATGGAAACAAGCTATGTGCCCATTAACAGAACAATGGATAACCAAACTATGATATGTACACACAATGGAATACTATGCAACCCTAAAGAATAATGTAGAATCTGTAAAACACCACATAATGTGGAAGAACTTGGAGGATATTATGTTGAGTGAAATAAGTCAATCATGGACAAATACTGTATTAGTTCATTATTGTAAAAAGTCAAGAAAAGGTTTATATATGGAAGGAAACTTTTTTTTTTT
>NW_006921632.1:12980579-12987394 GCF_000298275.1 Orycteropus afer afer | reverse complement strand
CTCCTTGAGGACTAAGGTGTGCTTGACACAGGCCATATTTCCAATTGCCTTGTATGCATGTGAGAGCTGGACAATGAGTAAGGAAGACTGAAGAAGAGTTGATGCTTTTGAGTTGTGGTGCTGGTGAAGAATGCTGAAGGTACCATGGACTGCTAAAAGAATGTCTAACAGATCTGTCCTGGAGGAAGTGCGACCAAGATGCTCCTTGGAAGCGAGAATGGCCAGACTTTATCTTGCCTACTTTGGTCATGTTTTCAGAGGGGACCATTCCCTGGAGAAGGATGCCATGCTTGGTAAGGTAGAGGAGGGTCGACGAAAGAGGGGAAGGCCTTTGACGAGATGGATTGACACGGTAGCTGCAACATTGGGCTCAAGTATAGCAAGGATCATGGAGCTAGCACAGGATCGGGTAGTTTGTTCTGCTGTGCATGGGGTCGCTATGAGTTGGAAACGACTCGACTGCACCTAACAATAACAACATCAAACCTTCCAGGATCTGGCATTCTCTCTTTGTCTTAAAACGTTGCTTCAGTGAAACTTTTGAAAACACTTTGCCTAAGAACTGCTCCACAGAGCTGGAAGTCACAAGCTGTCCCTTTTCTTCCAGATTCTGAGTTTTTGGCTGGAGTTTGGGTAGAGCATCTTTTGTTTTTTCTCTTTGCGTTTTCTTTTTGGTAACTTTGTAGACAGACTCTTGGGTATTTTCTGGCACATACTTCCACCTCTCTGTCATGATAGTACTTGTACTTTTCTTTACTCAATCTATAGTAGAGTACTTACCGCACCTACTTTGTAATAATTACCAGGTGCTCACTGAGATCTTCGAACTTTAGGTTGTAAACCACCAAACTAGTTGATGTTCTCTTCAGCTGACTATCTCACTCTCATCTCTTGGTCTCCACCCATCAGTGCATCAAGTCCACTCAAATGAGTTCAGCAAATAACTAGATCCTTCAAGTATAAGGAGCTATGTATATGTAATTAAACCCTAAATATACTTTTCTGAAATTCTCTTTTCTGTTAATTATGCTGTCACGTTGTACTTGCTTTAAATGCGTTATCTATTTAACAGGGCTCATTAGTGCTTCTTTTAGTCAGGCTAAATCAATACAACACTACTACTGGTTTGGATCAGAGCTCCAGTTTAGCTCTCTAATTTGGTGGCCTAATAATCAGCTGGCCAAATAGCCAGATCTGGACCCAAAGATACCAGTCTATTCATTGTCCTAGTCTTCCCTAGGCTCTTGTGAAATCGTCTGTCAACATTTTGTATCTATCCCTTTGCTTACAATGGCATTTGCCTTTGAAACCGACAAAAACCAGTTAACCAATGGTAATAGTCAATTCCAAGTCATGGTGACCTCACGTATGTAAGAGTACAATTATACTCTATAGAGTTTTCAATGGCTGATTTTTTGAAGTAGATTGTCAGGCATTTCGTCAGAGATGCTTTGGGTGGACTTGAACTTGCAACTATTCAGTTAGCAGCTAAGTGCATTAATCATTTATACCACCCTTCTTCCTTTGAATTTTGAGTCTCAAAGCAGGCAGTTGTCATGTGGCAGGTGTAAACTCGGGATTGCCAAAGGTGTGTGGTGAAAAGTACATTGTACAATTAATATTGCCTGCCTTATTTTTAGTCTCTACAGTTAATTTTTTTCAAATTACAGTAATGAAGACATATGATTTTTGTATTTTTAAAAGTAGGCAAGGATCTTATGGGATTTTAAGAGGTTGTAAAACACTACCTTAGAATTTAGACAGAAGATGGAATCTTGCCCGCTTTTCATATGTCATCCAGCAGAGACACACAGTGACGATACACAAGTTTTAACGCCTCATTCCTGATGATGCAGTTACCATGCTTCTTATCAGAAGTTCAGATTTCCTGAAATCTTGAGAACAAGAACATTAGAAAAACAAGCCAACAAAAAACTAGACGTCTTTGGAGTCTCTGAAATATACGTAAGAAAGCTAGTGAGCTAAACTTTTACACTGTACTCTTCGTGTGTTCATACAGAACCCATTCACCCTCATGTTACACAAAAACAAACCTGGTGTAGCAGAGTTGGCTATTATCTATCCCATACTTCTCTAATTGTGTCATGTATCAGATAAAGCTGGAGGACTTGTTAAAACACAGATTTCTGGGCCACACCCAGAATTTTGATCCATTATGTCTGGGGTAGGACTTGATAATCTGCATGTCTAACAAGCTGCCAGGTGATGTAGTTGTTGCTGGCCTCAGAAATGAAGTTTTGGGAACCACTGACATATCCCATTATCCATTATCCCTGTGTTAACAACAGAAATCAAGTTTTACTTGGGGTAGCAATGCATGCATCAGCTGAAGTATGATATTCTGTTTTCCAGCCTGCATTTTAACTAGATGTAATCATGCTAAGTTTTGATGCTGAAGATGTAATAGAAATGCTGTCAGTGTTTCCAGGACAGTTCTGTAAAAGGAAGTGAATACCCTTTGTTGTTCTTCCTCTCCTGCTTTCTGTGCTTGGAATGTGGTGGCAGCAGTAGAGCTCCAGCAGTCTTCTTCGACTATGACAAATCACATATAGCAAAGCAAAGACAGCAGGGTCCCTGATAGCGTTGTGGAATCTTCTTCCCTGGATTGCTTCCCTCTGGACTGTTTTTATGCAAGTGAATATATCTTTTGTGTTTAAGCTACAGTAGTTGGTTTCCTGTTACTAGTCACAGCTGAACCTAACCCTAACTGATATACCTTGTTCATCTGATTTCTTGGTAGGTGAAAAGGATCAGATTAGAAGTAGGAAGGGCTACTTCCTGCAGCAGGACTGGAAACAGAAACGTTACAGGCCAGGAAATCAATAAATAGTTATGTAGCTGATGTTGAGTCACCAGGAAGGCAGGAAAAAGTATAGATATTTCATTAAGATTTTTATTGAAAAATAGTTGATGTTTTAAAAAAGGATAAATTTCAGTTATGTTTAGACTTGATGTGTTAGACATTTAATTTCCCTCATTACCCCCTTTGTCAACAAATATTTACAGAGCTAGGCATTGTTTGAATAAGGACAGGGACATGCATCTCTACTCAGCATACACAATAGATCCTAGAAAGGTGAGAAATTAGAGGTGTGTATATGTACTTGGTTGGGCAATCCTACTTCCGTAGTGATACTGCCTCGGAAACCCAAGGAGGGGTCGCTATGAGTCGGGGCCGACTCGACAGCACATAACAACAACATATGTACTTGTTTGGTGTAAGTGGGTAGTTGGAAAAGCTTATTAGTTTGAGGAGATATTCCCATGGCTACTCATAGTTTTGCAAATTATCCTGGGCCAAGGAGAGAAACAATGGCTAAAGGTAAAATGCAATAATCCAAACTTCTGGTTTAGTTTTCTAGCAAATGACACTGCTTTGCTAGTCCTAAACTCTCTTTAAATAACTAAAATTTATTTCCCTCTTGAGTACCCTGACAAAGGGACTCCTGTTCTCTGACATTCTGTCACTCCCAGAAATACCAAAACAAGAAAGCTTCATCAGGATCTAGGGTCATAGTGTCAGACAAAGCTTATTGTCTGGGTCTGTGATTTTATTCCAGGAAGAGAGTTCTTAAAATAATACCAAAACAACAACAACAAAAAGCATAGCTAGACTGACTCATTTCCACAGCTTTTACATGCCCAACCTAACATGCTGAATAATTAATTTTAAATCTAACATGCCGAATAATTAATTTTCAAAATCAACAGGACACCTCAGTCACTACCAAGTGTTGTGGCTTGAGATAATGACTTGAATGGAACCTGAGCAGAGAGCTGATTTTAAGAAAGGAAATGGGGTCAGGGAGAGGTTAAGTGGCTGGCCTGGGGTCAGATAACACGCTGGTGACTCAACTTTGCAGCTCCTGGATCTGAGGCCTGCAAAGAAAACCAGAGCCCACTTCCTCTTGATAAGTTAACTGCCCCATATCTGTGGGTTGTCCTAAGCTTTCAAGAGCCACATTCCTTTTGTGATTGTAGACCTGAACTCCTCTGACTTTCACTAGAATCTGGAAAACACTTTCAAGGTCAGATTGTGGTATGTAGAAGGCAGAATAGCACTTTATTTACCACTAAAAATCATTACGTAATTCCTAGAAGTTGACATCTTTTCATGTCTTATGATTTACTTCTAGTATTTACCTGTAATCACTAGTCTATAGAATGGATGGTGATACGTTGGAAGTGATCATGACCTGAATTTACAGAGTGCTTACTATGCATCAGACACTGCAGAGTGTTTTATATGGATTATCTCATTTAAAGTGTGTGGCAACCTTGTGAGGTAGGCTCTGGTGGCACGGTGCCTAAGGCATTTGACTGCTAACCAGAAGGTTGTGGGTTCAAAGCCACCAGCTGCCCTGCAGAAGGAAGATGGGGCAATCTCCTACTGTAAAGATTCACCACCTTGGAAACCCAGTGGAGGTCACTGTGAATGGGACTTGACTCGATGGGAGTCTGTTTGGTGTTTTTGCTTTTTACCAAGGAGGATACTGAGGCTGGGTTGAGTTTAGTATGTAACCCAAATTGACACAGCTAGAAAGTGACTGATTAAGAATTGTCAACCTACTTTCCAACTGCAGTCGCTGGGTGGTGCAAATGATTAAGCTCTTAAATACTAACAGAAAGTTTGACTGTTCAAACTCATAGAGAGCAAGCACTGGTGATCTGCTTCTGAAAAGTCATAGCCTTCAAAACTCTGTGAAGGGCAACACTACTCCACACACATGGGGTCACCATGGTAGGAATTGAACTGATGGGACTGAGTGTGTTTTTTTGGCCACCTGACAAGTCACACTTTTACCACTGTGCCATCAGAGTTCCTGGACAAACATACCTATGATTTTTCTTTTGGCTTCTGTTACTTCAGTGTCTTTATAGCTTAAAACTTCATGTGGCTATAATTTGCATTCCAGCCTAAGGCAAAAGATCTGTCTTTTTAGAAAAAAAAAATGAGATTTTTTTTTTTTTTTTTTTTTCCCATTGTGGTGTTGTTTCGGAGATCTTAGTCATATAACTAGGAGCTCTGGTGGAGTAGTGCCTACGACATTTGACTACTAACCAGAAGGCTGGTGGTTCAAACCCACCAGCTACTCCTCAGAAGGAAGGTTGGGCAATCTACTTCTGTTGTGATACTGCTTCAGAAACCCAAGAGGGGGTTGCCATGAGTCAGATCCAACTCAACTGCAGTGAGTTTGGGTTATTTTTGGTTTAGTCATATAACTAAGGAGACTTGGTGACACAAGGGTGAAGATTCATCTGCTAACTGAAAGGTCAATGGTTCAGTCCACCAACCACTGCATGGGAGAATGATGTGGCAGTCTGCTTCCATAAAGATTACAGACTTGGAAACCCTATGGGGCTGTTCTACTTGGTTCTACAAGGCTGCTATGAGTTGGAATTGACTCAATGGCATTTTTTTAAAGTCATATAAATAACATTTTTCAAACTAAAAGTACTTTCTACTTTCAGTAGAAGTAAAAGTAGAACTCTATTTGAAACTTCACGCTATATGGTGACCCTGTCCCTGGTTTTCTTGGCCTTCTTCCAATAGTCTTCATTTTTTGGAAAACACAACCCACTAAACTAAAAAAAGGATGATGGTGTGAACATCTATGAAGGTTTTGATTACTTGGAATTTTTTCTTCTATAAAGGGACTTACAGTGGGCACATTGGAGAATAACCTTTCCTCTAAATGGGAGACAACAAATATAGATACATAAGAAAAGTACAGCTTAAATCTTATTATTATTTTTTTAATTAGTAAAATGTCATCTTGAAAACTAGCAGTTTGTTATCGTAAGCTGAGTTAAAAAGTTTAGTATGACTTGATTTTGCATGAGGAAAATCGCTATTATAAGTAGCACGTGTGTGTGTGTGTGTGTGCGCGCGTGCATGTGTGTTAAGCTCTGGGGCACGAGCAGATCTCAGAGTTCACTTAACCCAAATCACATAAAACAAATTACAAATACAAGAGGGAGGGGACCAAGAAAAAAATGAAATGAGTGGGAGAGGCATATTGTAATTTTTCAACATATGAATATTTTGACCTCATTCTTTATTTAAATATAAAAACGCATAGTATGAGTTTTCAGAAATAGAAGAACTTGAGATAGGAGCCCAGGACCTCTTTATTAAGACAATATCTATCAGTGCTCTACTTAAAAACCATCAGTATGAGACCAAAAGATCAATAAATAGTCACAAACAAAGATGAGAAGATAAGGGGGAAGGGAAACTAGAGTACTGGAAATGGAACAAAATAGCAAAATTGAAGAGAGTTTTGACACATTGTGATCAGTGGAACTTAATGTCACTGAACAGTTTGTGCAGAAATTGTCAGATGGGAATCTCACTTGTGTAAACTTTACCAAAACTTCAGTAAAACATTATTATGCTTATTTTTAAAAATGACACGAGTATCCCACCACCTCATAGCTACAGACATAAATTGTGAGCTACTTCTTTGAAGTGTAAATAAAATTTTTTAAAAGCTAAAACTGTAATGAAAATATCCATTTTTAAGTTGAAAAAGCAGTGTTCATTGTAAAGAAATAAAATAGAAAATACAGTTAATTAAAAAAGAGGAAATAAGAAAAATGTATAGTCCTACCACCTAGAAAGAACAGTTGATTTGCTATCTTAGGGTATGTCCTTCCAGGCCCTCAGCGGATATATGTGTGCACACACAAACAAGCATGTATTTGGATAATTTTACATACTATTTTGTAACCTGCTTTTCCCAGTTAATTGTACCTTGTGACTATGACATTCACATCCATACATTTTTTTT
>NW_006921632.1:12948473-12980284 GCF_000298275.1 Orycteropus afer afer | reverse complement strand
CTCACCACCTAGTTCTTCTGGTCTCATGGTCATGTAGACTGAGGTTCGCATGATCCACTAGTCCCTTGGACTAATTGTTTCCACACATCTTTGGTTTTCTTCATTCTTCTTTGCTGTGGATGAGGAGAGACACATTATTGCATCTAGATGGCTACTTGCAAGCTTTTAAGACCCCAGTCACTACTCACCAAAGCAGGATGTAGAACAAAGTTTTTGTGTAGTATATCATGCCAATTGAGCTTGATGTCCTCTGCCACCGTGATTCCAAGCCCACACATCCAAAAACTTGTTCCATCAGGGTGATTGTGCCTAAGAAGTCATCATAATTCTGCCCCATGTTAGTTCTAGTTATGTGGACGTTCTTACAGCACATACAGAAACCTATATAGAAATATTGTCTGCCAAACTTAAATATGGTCATGGGTATATTCCCTTTTGCCTAGACATACCTAATCATTCAGATTATATATCCATATATTTATCCTCCTTGGGTTTCCAAGGCCATATCTCTACGGAAGTGGATTACCCAATCTTCCTTTCAAGGAGTGGCTGGTGGGTTTGAACCACCAGCCTTCTGGTTAGCAGTCAAATGCCTTAGGCACTACACTATCAGAGCTCCTATATTTACCCATAGATGAATGTTTGCTGTCACTGATAACACAGTATTGTATATGTAAAAGGGTTTATCTTTGTTGTCTGTACCTCTTGTGCACCTCTCTATGTCTTCCTTTTCCTTAGTGTTATTGTGTTGGTCACTTGCTTTTGGTACATTGCCTTTCTCTTCACCCAAAGCAATACTTGTTTTTACCTGTGTAGTACTGTTTCCTCCCTCTCATCCCTGGTAGCCAACAAAGAAAATTTCCTTCCATATATAAACTTTTCCTTGACTTTTTACAATGATGAACTATTACTATATTTGTCCTTCTGTGATTGACTTATTTCATTCAGCATAATGTCCTCCCAAGTTCATCCATCTTATGCGATGTTTTACAGATTCTACATTATTCTTTAGTGTTGTATAGTATTCCATTGTGTATATGTATCATGCTTTTCTTATCCATTCTTCTGTTGATGGGCACATAGGTTGTTTCCATCTTTTTGTTATTGTAAATAGTGCTGCAATGAACATGGGTGTGCCTATATCTGTTCTTGTCCTGGTTCTCACTTCTTTAGGATATATACCTAGTAATGGGATTGCTGGGTCAAATGGTATTTCTAATTTCAACTGTAAGGAATCACCATACTGCTTTCCACAGTGGTTGTATCATTTTATAGTCCCATGAGCAGTGTATGAGAGTCCCATTTTCTCCACATCCTCGCCAGCATTTGTTATTTTCTGTCTTGTTGAACTTTGCTATTAGTGCTAGAGGAAGATGGTATCTCATTGTTGTTTTGATTTGCATCTCTCTAATGGCTCTGGTGGTGTAATGCCTAAGGCATTTGACTGCTAACCGGGAGGCTAGCAGTTCAAACCCACCAGCCACTCCTCAGAAGAAAGGTTGGGCAATCTACTTCTGTAGTGATACTGCCTCAGAAACCTAAGGCAGGGTTGCTATGAGTTGAATCTGACTTCACGGCAGTGCATTGCATTGCGTTGCATAATGGCTAATGATCGTGAACATTTCTTCATGTGTTTATTGGCCGCCTGAATATCCTTTATGATGAAGCGTCTATTCATGTCTTCTACCTATTTTTAAATTGGATTGTTAATCTTTTTGTTGTTAAGGTATGGGAGTTTTCTATAAATTATAGAGGTAAGCCCTTTGTCAGATATGTTGCTGCCGAATATTTTTTTCCAGTCTGTAAGTTCTCTTTTGACTCTTTTGGAGAAGTCTTTTGAAGTACATAAAAATTTAATTTTTAGAAGGTCCTATTCATCAGGTTTCATTTCTGCTGTTTGTGCACTTTGGGTTATCCTTAACAGTCTATTTATGCCATAAATTAGGGCCCCTAAATTTGCCCATATATTTTCCTTGAGGACCTTTATAGTTTTAGGTTTCACATTTAAGTCTTTGACCCACCTGTGTCCAGCTCTCACATGCATATGAGGCAACAGAAAATATCATGGCTTGTGTTAGGCGCACCTTAGCCCTCAAGGAGACATCCTTGCTCCTCAGCACTTGAAAGAGTTGCTTTGCAGCCGACCTGCCTGGTGATACATGTCGTCTAATGTCCTGACTGCCGCTTCCATTGGCATCGATTGTAGAACGAAGCAATATGAATTCTTTAACCTCAGTCTTTTCTCCATTTATCATGATGCTGCTTATTGGTCCAGTTGTGAGGACATCCTTCTCCAGAGAAAGATCCCTTCTGACAACATGACCAAAATAGGTGAGAGAAGTCTGGCCATTCTCACTTCCAAGGAGCATTCTGGCTGCACTTCTTCCAAGACAGATTTGTTAGTTTTTTAAGTAGTCCATGGTACTTTCAGCATTCTTTGCCAACACCACAACTCAAGAGCATCAACTCTTCTTCAGGCTTCCTTATTCATTGTTCAGCTCTTACACGCAGATGAGGTGATTGAAAATACCATGGTTTGGGTTAGGTGCATCTTAGTCTTAAAGGAGGTATCTTTGCTCTTAAGCACTTGTAAGAGGTCTTTTGCAACAGACAGTGTTTCAGTTTTATTCATAAGATTTTAATCGGCCAATTCTTTGAGCACTGAGAGGCCCCTTCCTTCTTCTGAGTCTTTCTTAGTCTGGAAGATCTACTGAATCCTGTCCACCACGGGTGACCCTGCTGGTATTTGAAATACTGGTGGCATAGCCTGCAGCATCACAGCAATAAGCAAGCCACCACAGTATGACAAACTGACAGACAAACGGGGACATGGTATATAGTATAATGAATATAATCAGTACCATTGATACCGAAGATATTTTTAGAGGTCTATTTGAATATGAAGAAAATTTATTGATTGTTCATCTCTCTAAATCCTGAACATGTGGCAAACTTAGATATCATTAAAATATGATATTTGAAGAACTTACCCCAGAATTGGCATATGTGTAAAGCAGATGCCTTATAGTGATAACAGTTAAGTTTTGCTTTTGGGATGTTGAACCATGTGGATAAGCCTAATATCTTTGAGAGAATGTCTATGTTTTTAACAAGGAAGCATATATTTAAAGGGGGGGGGGAATCCTTTTACATGGTTTCAATAGTTAAATATTTAGTGGCATATTCTTTCCTAATAGTGCTTAAATTATTTAACACTCTTCTTTTATGGTACAATTGTGATACAGTGGACTATACATTAATTGTGGAGTTTTCATTTTTGCCATTTTTTTTTAACGAGAACTGTAATTCTTGGGGAAGGGTTTACATCAGTAACATTTATATATCTTTTCAAGAATGGTGTTTAGACTTTGTTGGCCACACTTCCCCAATCACCTCAGTGGATTAGACAAATACGTGCAGTGAAATGAAATTATATAAAGCTACTTCAATATATCCAGGCTGCTGGCAGATTAATGACTCCCTCCCTCCCTCACTCCTCATCTATCCAACCATCCATCCTTCACCCATGTAACCATTCATCTAGTACATTTTTATTGAGCACTTACTGTGTTTCTTACAGAGAAAAAGACATTTGAATTGGGCCTTGTAATGAGTTGAATAGTGGCTCCCAGAAGATATATTCACTTTTCACTTATCGAACCTGTGAATGTGACTTTTTTTTTTTTTTTTTTAAAGGATCTCTGGTGGCATAGTGCTTAAGGCATTTGACTGCTAACCAGAAGGCTGGTGGTTCAAACCCACCAGCCACTCCTCGAAGGAAGGTTGGGCAATCTACTTCTGTAGAGATGTTGTTGTTGTTATGTGTCATCGAGTTGGACCTGACTCATAGAGACCCCTCCTTGGGTTTCTGAGGCAGTATCACTACAGAAGTAGATTACCCAACCTTCCTTCTGGAGAGTGGCTGGTGGGTTTGAACTGCCAGCCTTCTGGTTAGCAGTCAAGTGCCTTAGGTGCTATGCTACCAGAGCTCCTTGTGTAGAGATACAGCCTTGGAAATCCAAGGAAGGGTTGCTATGAGTCAGATCTGACTTGATAGCAGTGCGTTTGGTTTGGTTTTGGTTTTGCAGATATGGTTAAGGATCTCAAGAAGAGATCATTGTGGATTGTCCTAATAGGCCTTAAGTCCAATGACAAATGTCCTTATAAGAGAGAGGGACATATGAGACATAAAGGAGAACTATGTGAACACAGAGGCAGAGATTGGACTTTTGCAGCCACAAGTCAAAGGACACTTGGAGCCATCAGAAACAGAAAGTGGCAAGAAAGGATTTTTCGCTAGAACCTTTGGAGGGAGCCTGATCTTGCCAACAGCTTGGTTTCAGATATCTACCTCTGGAACTTTGAGATAATAAATTTTTGTTGTTTTAAGTGATTTAGTTTGTGGTGATTTATTATAGCTACCCTCAGAAATTACTACAAGCCAATGGACAACATTGAAATTTTGGCAGATTACAAGTAAACAGCAAATTAAAGAATTTGGGATAAAAAGTCCACTCTTGCCTGTATTTCTAAAAGTTTTAAATAGACTACCTTCTTGCAATAGGAGCTCTGGTAGCATAGTGGCTAAAGCACTTGACTGCTAACCAGAAGGCTGGCGGTTCAAACCCACCAGCCACTCCTCGGAAGGAAGGTTGGGCAATCCTACTTCCATAGTGATATTGCCTCGGAAACCCAAGGAGGGGTCGCTATGAGTTGGGGCCGACTCGACGGCACATAACAACAACAACAACAACAACCTTCTTGCAATACTTTATCTAGCTATTCCTATTCATTCTTATGGTTTGAAGTTAGGAGTAGCATCACCCTATATTCACTCTTTCATTCAATGAACATATTTATCTAACATCTATTATGAGTCACACTCTTTCTTATTGCTAGGGATACCAAACCAAACCAAACACACTGCCGTCGAGTCGGACCCAACTCATAGTGACCCTTCCTTGGGTTTCTGAGGTGGTATCACTATGGAAGTAGATCTCCCAATCTTCCTTCCGAGGAGTGGCTGGTGAATTTGAACTGCCAGCCTTCTGGTTAGCAGTCAAATGCCTTAGGCACTATGCCACCAGAGCTCCCTGGTAGGGATAAAGAGGTGAGTAAGACACACTAGCTTTTCTCTTATGGATCATAACATCTGCACTGAGTTCTTTCCCCACCTCCTGCAGACTTCTCACTAGGCTAGCACCCCGTTTTTACCTCTGGCACAATGTATCGTAATTATTGCTTATCAGTCAGTCAGTTTCCTCACCAGTTTGCTGAGCTCCTTAGAGGTAGAGCCTCTTCCATGCTTCTTGCTCTACCCCTACGCTCTGGCACAGTCCCAAGTAAGATTGCTGAATATATATTTGTTAAATGAATGAATGTTTACCAACATGTGCTACTCCTTTAGTTACTGTAGTTTATCCTATCAGAGTAAAATAATTCTATATATTTCATGACTACAAGAAACGGTTCTATTCAATGTAATCTTTCCATGTTAAAGCCCTACTAAACCCCTTCACACATCATCTGCTAAGTCATTTATAATTCTCCAAATGAGCCTTGTTCCTTTGCTCATATTGTTCCCTTTCCCTAGAATAATTTGATCTCTTCTATTTGCTCCTCTCTTCAAAGACTAGTGCAGATGAACGTGCTTTGTGAAACCTTCCCTAGTCTACCTGATCAGAGACCATCACTTCTTCCCTGAAGGCAATGTACTTGCCAGAGTACATTGACTGAACTCCTTCAAAGTGCTTCTTCTTCTCCTTCTTCTATTCCCCACTCCAACATCAATAATAGTTACTTGTTTAGTCTGTGTCTTCCCTCCTTTAATGTAAACTCCTATGTGAAGGAACAAGTCACATTCCTGTTGATATCCATCCCTCTCAGCATCCAGACCAGTGCTTTGCACATAAACAAC
This sequence comes from Orycteropus afer afer, assembly GCF_000298275.1. Taxonomy (NCBI): domain Eukaryota; kingdom Metazoa; phylum Chordata; class Mammalia; order Tubulidentata; family Orycteropodidae; genus Orycteropus; species Orycteropus afer. The sequence goes on along the minus strand of NW_006921632.1, from coordinate 12,974,367 downwards.
AACAACAACAACAAAACCAAGCTCACTGCCTTCAAGTTGGGTCTGACTTATAGTGACCCCTCCTTGGGTTTCCGAGGTGGTATTGCTATGAAAGTAGATTGCCCAAACTTCCTTCCAAAGAATGGCTGGTGGGTTTGAACTGCCAGCCTTCTGGTTAGCAGTCAAATGCCTTAGGCACATAGTAGGAGTCAAGTAAATGCTTATGAATGGAATGACTGAATTTATGAATATACTCTCTGCAGTGAATGGAATCCACGTATGACTTAGTGGGTGAAGCTGAGTACAAAGGTAAATGTGATTAATGAGATTGGATAAAGGGAAGTACCTTCCACGTGGAGAAACACAGGAAGGATATGATGGGCTAGTGAAAATAAGGGGCAGAGGAAGCTGACATTGGACCTTGATTGTTGAATTTTGATTTCAGATAGCCAAACATTTGTGGCACCAACCCCTGCTTTTGTCTCCTATTACTGTGTTCTTGACCATTACATTCTGTAGAATGAATGTCATAGCCACAAAAGATTTTGCTGATTAGTTGCTGTTGGGTCAATTCTGACTCATTGTGATTTTACATATGACAGAATGAAACATTGCCTGGTCATGTGCCATCATCACAATTCTTGGTGTGGTTGAGCTCATTGTTGCAGCCACCATGTCATTCCATCTCATGGAGGGTTTCCCTCGTTTTCGCTGACTCCACTTCACCAATTATGATGTCCTTTTTTGGCGATTAGTCTTTCCTGATGTGTCCAAAGTAAGCAAAACAAGTCTTGTCGTGTTCACTTTTAGGGAACATATTGTCTATAGCTCCTCTGAAACAGATTTGTTTTCTTCTAGAAGTCCATAGTATATTCAATATTCTTCTCCAGTACCACAGTTCAACTGCATCAATTCTCCTTAGATCTTCCTTTTTTATTGTCCAACTTTTGCATGTATATGAAGCAATTGAAAAGAAGATGGCTTGGGTTGGGCACACTGATCTGTTATCAATACTTTACATTGGAATGACACTTTACAATTTTTAATCTGGTTTCCAGCATTAATATGTATTTTTACTTTCACAACAAACCTGAAAAATGGTGAAGGGGGAACTGAGTCCACGGTAGCACAAATGGTAAAATAATAGAGTTAGGAGTCCTGGAGTTTCTGAAACCAAACCTAGCGTCTTTTTTTTTTTTTTGTTTGTTTCCTATAACACTCTTATCTTTCTAATCATTAATTAGGGTGGTTGGGAAAACAAGGAAAGGGGCAGGAAAGAAGAATGAGAGAAAATGAGGAGGAAAAATGGTGATTTATTGATTCATTTAGTGATTATCAAGCACTCTTCCTCTGACTGCCTTCGATCTCTCATTATTCCAGCTTCACGGGTACCATGTAGGGTACAGGCAGGCAATTGAAAATGATGTGATAAGGGATTTGGGAGCATAGAAAGTGGTACCTAGTCTAGTTTTGGCAATTTGTGAAGGGTTCTCAGAGAAAGTGACATCATGATTGAGACTTAAGTAGGTCAAGAAGAAGCCAGTGAAATAGGGCAGAGTGCTGGAGGTGAGGGAAAAGTTTCAGGCCAGTCATGAACTTGACAACTTATCTATCCCAAGGAAACACATCCTAGAGTGGTAAGAACATTCCTCATCTCTCTCAGAGTATGGGCAAGGCAGGCAATGGGAGCATCGCATCGCTGTCCTTCTGAGTTGCTGTTCTTTTTCCTCACATCCCCCCCCCCCATCAACAAGAGAGTAGTCAAAACTAGTAATAATGATCATCTTATTCATCATTGGCCCAAGATACACAGTGATTGTAGATTGAAAGTTTTATGAAAGAATGCTTAACTGTGTGCCTGAACTTCTTTCAGCAATGAATTTTCTGTTGTTGACCCCAGTAATGCCTTTAATGATGTAACTTGAGCTACTGTTCGTACTTTCTGAATTCTCTGCAGAGCTCAGAGGGCAAGGACCTTTGAATATTCAACCAGGTTGAATTTGTGGTACTTTCTGATTGGAAGATATTGGCATCAACAGTCCAGAGAATTGTCAGAAAATAACCACAAGGAGAAAAGGAGTAGATAGGATGCTGAATTATTGAGAGGAAGGGAAAAAAGTTAATAATTTGGAAGATATTGCACAAGTCTCTTTTCTTTCCAGTGATTATAAGATCTCTTGTTCTTATATAACTTGCCATTTGATGTTTTACCACCTATGTAGATCATCAGTTAGATTAGCATTTTCTTTTTATTCTCATTAAAAATTAGTTCTCAGTTTCAGGGGGCTCTTAAACTTTATTTCTCATTAAATTAATGTAGTTAAAAGTTAAAGTAATAGAGCTGAAATTGCACTTAAACTGTATTTTAAAAATATTTTCTTAAAAAGTAAAAAAGAGATCTTTTTATTCAATTTAAAAAATCAGTACATATTACACTGCAGTTCTAAAAATCAAAATCTCAGTATATTAACTGAACGTTGACTTTTTAAAAATGTATGAGTTGATTTAACCTATTTACAGACTGCCAGAAGGCAAGAAGAAAGGTTTCTTCCGGAGTTGAGCTCAGAGAGTCTGGTTTGCCAGAAAAATACAGCCAAACATATTAATATCCACTGACTTTTCAAAGTCCACACAGCACAAGGAATGCATTTGAAAGAGAGGAATTGGTTGTTTTAGACTGTCTGGCAAGTAAGAACGGAAAAATCAGTGACCTCTCAACAATTCCATTCCTATACACTCTTGATAGCCAGTATTAACAGGTTTGCAGGGTCTCCTTTCCCAAGGAGAGCTTCTTGGAAATGTGGAGAAATGGAATTTAATGGCACAGCAAATATCCTCTCTGGTGAACAAATGTAGACATCCTCAGTATGTTTATACTTTGGAACAAGGGAGAATTACCATTGTGTTGCAAGCTCAAAAATGGAAAAAAAAAAATCAACTTTTTTTTTTTTTTCATATCCACATGTAATAGAGGAGCTCTGGTGGTGTAGCGTGTAGGGCATTTGACTGCTAACCAGAACGCTGGCTGTTCAAATCCTTCAGCCAATCCCCATAAGGAAGGTTGGGCAATCTACTTCTGTAGTGATACCACCTCGGAAACCCAAGGAGGGGTCGCTATGAGACGGATCCAACTTGACGGCTGTGAGTGTTTTTTTTTTTTTTCTCTTTTTTTACATGAAATAGAATGACTCGGTTTTAAAATTCATTTTCTTCTCTGATTTATAGAAATGGAAGTTGTTACATTATTATTGCAACACAGACAAATGAAGGTTCAAGTCCACACAGAGGCATTTAGGGAGAAAGTTTGGCAATCTACTTTTGAATAATGAATCTTTGAAAACACTATGGAGTATTACTTTGACATATATGAGATCCCCATGAGTTGGAATCAACTCCATCGCAACTTTTTAAAAACTGTGTTTTAAAGCTAGGTGTATATATAGATTATCTAGCTCCTGGGTATAAAATTGCTACTTTCTTGCATTTTATGTTGTTAAGGAAGCTAACATCTCTCATCTCAACTGGAAGAATCATATCTTATATACCAAAACCAAACCAAACCTTCTGTCATTGAGTTGATTCTGACTCATAGCGACCCTTTAGGACAGAGTAGAACTGACCCATAGGGCTTCCTTGGCTGTAAATCTTTACTGCCTCATCTTTCTCCTAAGGAGTGGCTGGTGGGTTTGAACTGCTGAACTTTTTGGTTAGCAGCCAAATGCTTTAACCACTATGCCAACAGAGCTCCTTATCCCATGTACATGGAGGGAAAAACAAACTTGTGGATTCCTACAACATTAATTTTTTTCCTTGTAGGACAAAGCAGTTTCAACTCTTCTAAGATGTGGAGATTCAGAAACTACTGCTTTGCTGTTGGGAAACTGCCTGGCAGTAATACAATCTCAGGAAGGCTGGGTGGCACAAGAGTTAAACACTAGCTGCTAATGGAAAGGTTGGTTGTTTGAACTGGCCCAGTAGCTCTATGGGAGAAAGACTCGGCTATCAGCTTCCATAAAGACTACAGCCCAGAAAACTCTAAAGGACAGTTCTACTTTTTCACGTGGGGTTGCTGTGAGTTGAAAATTGACTCAATGGCACCTAACAACAACAGTACTTACTTGTGAGCAACACTGAGTATCAGAAGTAAGTGGCAGCTTCTGACAAATTAGGGAATAATCCTCATTTTCCTTTTCTCTTCCTTACCTCTCCTGCCCTCCTTACTCTCCCTTCCCCTTTCCTTTGTTTCCTTCTGTCCTCTCCTCAAGGCTCTTCTCCACATACTATGGATAGAAATAAGACATATGTAGTCAGCCAAAACCATATATATGTTGTAGTACTTTTTCCATGTATGTTCTTTCTTCAGTTTCAACTTAAATGAAAAAGAAATTATTTAAAGTTAAATCCTGATCCTTTCAAGGTCTTAGTCTCTTAACCTGGCAGTGGTTTGTGTCAAAACCTTATATAATATTAAACTTAACATAGAACTTTAACTTTTGAGATTTTTAAGGAGAAAATATATATGTGAATTTTAACCTTATCACTTCAAAGGATATTTGTGTTAGAAATGGAAAATGTATAGAGCATTGACCAATTAGGTGAATGGAGACTTTGACGTTTTGGAAAAAGAAAAGAACTCTTTATAAAAACTGGAAACAAAAATGGTATACTGGTCATTATCCAAGAAGCTTTCATAATGGAAGTGTGTTCCTCAAATCGTTATCTTGATGTATTTTAATTTATGGTCTCTAATGGGTAGGAAATCTCTAAGAAAGAAGAAAGAGTTATAAACCTACTAAAAAGTTATAAATGAATCTAGACAAGGTGGCTCAAAAGGAGACATTATGGCATTCAGGGGACAAGAATTTACATTTTGTTCTTAGAATGTGTAATTTGCCTCAAAGTCATCAAACTTATCACCAGGCAATATTTCTTAAGCTCTTTCAAGTACTTCCATAGTGATGCTGCCTCGGAAACCCAAGGAGGGGTCGCTATGAGTCGGGTTTGACTCGACGGCACATAACAACAACAACAACATTTTAGGAGCTATACAAAATCAAACACATAATCAAAGGGTACGTTAAGGTAAGTCACTTTACTTTTGAGTGTTGCTAACGATCTTTTCCCAAAATGTCTTAAGTATTTCTAAATACCAACCCTATACAAAGGAATTTTGCAAATATCACTTTGCAGGCTGATGGAAATGAAAGTTATGAAAACAAAATAAAAAACCTTTCAAATCCCTCGTATCAGAACATAGAACTGTCTGTTCTATGCTACCAGAGCTCCTTTAGCTCTAAAAGCTGAGACATGAAGGTTGTCAAATGAAACTGGGATACATAAACCTTGTCAGAAATACGGATATACCCTCTGCCTTAAGACTTCATTAAGACAATGCTTGGCTTTAAGCAAAGCATAATTCTTGTAATTGCTCCTCTCTCTCTCTCTCTCTTTCTCTCTCTCTCTCTATATACTCACTGCTGTCCAGTCAATTCCACTCATAGCAACCCTCCTTGGGGTTTCTGAGGAAGTATCTCTATGGAAGTAGGTTGCCCAATTGTCCTTCTAAGGAGTGGCTGATGAGTTTGAACCACCAGCCTTCTGGTTAGCAGTCAAATGCCCTAGGCACTATGCCACCAGAGTTTCTATATATATGTGTGTGTGTGTGTGTATATATATAAATATATATATATATACACACACACAAATATATAGCAACGTGCTAAGTACCTTATATACACTGAGTTAGTTTTCATGACAGATAAATAAAACCTGTAGTTTTTCCATGCCTTACGGTGGTTTGGTTACAGTGGGGAAAACTGGAGAAGCAGATCCACTTTTTGGGTAGCATAGTGCCTAAGGCACTTGACTGCTAACCAGAAGCCTGGTGGTTCAAACCCACCAGCCACTCCTCGGAAGGAAGGTTGGGCAATCTACTTCCACAGTGATACTGCCTCGGCAACCCAAGGAGGGGTCACTATGAGTCTGGGCCAACTTGATGACACACAACAACAATACCACCTCACTAAAGGCAAAAAGACCTCACGATCTGCTCCCGTAAGGATTACAGCCTAGAAAACCCTATAGAGGCAGTTCTACTCTGTCACATGAGGTTGCTATGAGTCAAAAAAAAAAAAAAAAAAAAAAAAAGCAACCCAGCTAAACAAAGGTAAAAGGTCAGAAGATTTAGGATAATGACCACATGATCACATAAAATGAAAGGAACTAGAGTGCCCTGACTCTGAGCCCTGCACACCCTACTTTCAAGCAGAACAGTGTAAGTTTTCACTTCTAGATTTCAGTATACTCTCTCTTAATCTTTGTTAGGATAGTGGAAGTATTATGGCTCCATTTTCCCAACTGCCGAGTGGACGTAGGAGATTATGGATTCATATATTTTTAGTTGAGGAACTGTGGTTAGAATGAGATTGTGTTATTTCCCCTGAAGTCTAATAAGCCAGACTCCATTCTCTGCCCTCAGACATCTTCCAAAGAACACAAGGAGTAGGGAAGCTGAGGGCCTGAGGGTCATGTGGAGGAAAGGCTGCAGATAAGATGGGTCTTCCTGAAAAGGAAATGTTAATTCTAGAATATTTTAAATCAATTTGACACTATCATACATTAGAGGAAAAAAAATTTCCACAAACATTTCTCCACAAAGCCAGTAGTTTTATATTTACATGGTATTTTAGTAATTTTAAATGTGAATCTATGACACAATAATGCTATTTCAGGAAACATAAAAAATATAGTTCATGTTATTGTTAGTCTAACACTTCAAATATGAATAACAGGTAGTTAGTCAACTTTAAGACATAAGGTTGTCAAACAGATAAACCCAAAAGACTTTGAGCGTACAAATTTTTATAGGGTGATTGATTGTTATTATTGAAAAAATACAGGCAAGAAAAAAATTAGGACAAACATTTCATTTAACAGTTCAATGCAGTCAGCTGTGGAAAAATTAAAACTTTTCAAGACTGTATCTCAAAGTTCTTAGTCTTGTGAGAGAGTGATTTTACACAGTAATAAAAACCATAAGTCTCCAGCCTCTTTCCAAGCTCCTTCTCTCTGAGGACATATTATTTGCTCCTTTGTTTAGGTCTGTCCAACCTGCATCTTTGGCTCAGAGGCCCTTTGAAGGTTCCGAAAGTAGTCAGAAAGCAGAAGTGTTAAGATTTCTCCATGATGTCATTAATAAGGCAACACTGACCTCAGAACTTATTTCATCTTGCGCAGCATACATATCGAGTGGTGTCTTACTGAGTAGAGAGAAAATGTCATTTTCTGTTCACAAGGAGAGAGTGGAGTGGAAGAAGGGGAAGAAGGGGGTCAGTGTCTGGCATCTTGACAGCTGGATCATTGGAAGAAGTGTTGAATGACTCTTGCTCCTGCCAAATAGGCTTTCCCAGTTGTTTTTAACTCTTCAAAATGCTAATAAAAATGGTTTTGTGTTTTCATTTGTATTGGCTGGGGTTTGTGTTTGTTAAGATACTGCCAGCTGCTATAATAGATAAAATTTGAAATCTCAGTGGCTTAACCTAATGCAAGTTTCTCATAAAGTTGAAGAGGTGGTAGTAGTAGGGGTTGAGGAGGAACAACTCTAGTCTACACAGTTATTTAGGGACCTAAGTAGATGTATTTCAACATGTGGCACCCAAGGTCTACCTAGGTGTCAACATCTGGTGCACCCATGCAGGAAGAAAGAGAAGGTAGAGAAGGAACTCCTACTTCTTAACCAGTTGGATCTGGAAATGACACAAATTGTAGCCACTCCTATTGTATAAATGAGAACTAGTGACATGAATTTACACATGGGGCAGAACACTTTGGAATGGAGTTCTGGCTGGCAGTGCCTCCCAGAAACAACTTTATACTGCAGAAGTGGAGCACAGATGCTTGGTGGAGAGCTAGACTGCTCTGCTACACAGTTCTTTAGTGCAAGCAATAGAAATTGGCTCTAGCAAACTTCAGTAGCAAAAGAATTTATTAGGAGGGCATTTACTTGACTCAGAGACCCAAAGGAAACATTTCTGAGGTGAAGCTGAAGAAACTCTCTGAGGGATTTGTCAGGGTGAGGCTACTGAAAAGAAGAAACAACTATTTTTATCCTTTTGTCACTTTGCTCAATACTCAAATTCCAGGGAGGAGGATTTAACAGGCCTGGCATAGGTCATTTGCCCATTACTCAGACTAAATCCAGAGATAATTCCTCAAAAGGAAATAACATGTGGTAATCAAAGGATTGATTGCCAGTTAGCTGAAACAGCCAGTGTCCACCACTCATCTTTCACCAAAAACAAAATTAAACCCACTGTCATCGAGTTGATTTTGACTCATAGTGACCCTATAGGACAGGGTTGAATTGCCCCATAGAGTTTCCAAGGCTGTACATTTTTACAGGAGCAGTGTGGTAGTTAAGTTTGTGTGTCAACTCGGCTGGGCCTGGTTCAGTGGCCGGCAGCTGAATATAGTATTCCCCATGATGAGACTGGTAATCAACTCCATGGTGGAATCTGCTGTGAGCAGCTGAGTAGCTGCCTTAGGGATGTGGTCTGTTTCCTGTATATAAGGAGAAGACTTGGGGAATGGTGTCTAGCTTATGGCTGCTTGAACCCTGCATGTAGCCTTGTTGTTGTTCAGTAACCTGCCAAGCTCTGCCAACTTTGGGACTTCCAATGGACTTGAATTAATTGCCTGCCATGTGAATTGGTAATATTAGGATTGTGCCTTTTTACCTGTCAACCTTGGGGTTGTCAGTCTCAGCAGCCAGTAACTGTCTGAGTGAAGAAAAGCCTCCAGCTTCTGTGGGGTGGGAGCAAGAGGCAGAGCTGAAGCCCAAGGTTGAGGGGCTTTCACCCACCCTTAGAGCCTGGCTCTTTGAACTCGGACTTAAAGCCTCCAAACTCCTGTTTGCTAAAGCCATCCCATTTGTGGTATCTTCTTTAGAGTGGCACTAGGTAACTGAAACCAGCAGTCTGCTTCATCTTTCTCCTGCAGAGCAGCTGGTAGGTTCAAACCACCTACCTTTTGGTTGGCAGCTGAATGCCTTAACCACTGTGCCACCAGAGCTCCTTTCATCTTGCACATAAGATGACAATTTTGATGGAAGAAAGGAAAATAAAGCCAATTCCTACCTTACAAAGATCACCACTTTTCAAGTATAAATGTTAGCAGATTGGAAACTGTATGCTTTTGAAAGTATAATAGATCACTGAGGCATCAGAATATGCTACTGCCTAACAGCTTTCATACTAATCACCATGTATTCCTTTTCTTCTTGTTCTTATTTATCAGTGATACCACTGCCCATGAGGATTCTCTCCCTATGAGAGTGCTTTTATGACATTGTCTTTGATGCCTTGGTCTTTAGAGAAGGAAATGCAAGAAATCAAATCTTTTTCCTCTGATGAATGAGGGAAGTAGAGATCATAATGTAAACTATTAAACAGTTTGAAGAGACATAGTATATTAAGATTCTAGGAGTTGTAAAATTCAGGAACTCAATTTAAACTAATTAGACATATAGTACCTTTGAAATCCAAGAGCTTCAGGGTTGATTGGATCCAGGCATTCAAATGATTGTTGTTGTTGTTTATGTGTCGTTGAGTCAGACCTGACTCATAGCGACCTCTCCTTGGCTTTCTGAGGTGGTATCACTATGGAAGTAGATTGCCACACTATTATGTGTTAGACTGGGTTCTCTAGAGAAACAAAACCAGTAAAGCTTATATTACATATATAGAAAAAGAGAAATTTATCTTAGGAAAATGGCTCACACACTTATAGAAACTGGCAAGTCCCAAGTTTTTTTATCAAATGTCAAGCTGGAGGCTTTTCCCAACTCACACAGCTGCAGGGGCTGAGAAGCTCAAGGTTGGCAGGCAGTATACTGGCTGTTGACTCCAACGAATGACGAATCCAAGATCTCCAGACTGAATGGCGGATTGTTCGCTCACGGACAGTTGTAGGCAGAATCCCGATCCACAGAAGAGTGCCTCTTTTCCCAGGATGTCCATAAATATACTGGAAGCAGGCCACACCCCTAGGGAAACTCCCTTCCAATGGATTGGCTGCTCAAAACATATACATCTGATCCCATCATTGGAACAACTCACATCACAGTTGCTTAAACCACACAGAAGTGTGGTCCAGCCAGGTTGACACATAGCTCCAACTATCACAGTCTACCCTTTGTCAACTTGGCAGTTGTACACATCTTCTTAACCATATATAAACTCTAAATAAGGACAATTATAAAGTCATATTTGTGCCTAACATGATACACTAACACACATACAACCAAAACGCATTAACCTTATTTACATTTCACAGTTCATAACAGAAGGAAACAAAAATATTTGATGCACATATACAATGAAGAAATATAACAATCACAGTCCTCATTTCTGCAACTGGTCACATGGTTGTAGCTGATATTCAGAACTACCTTCTTCCACCACCCATTCTGTATTTCCCTTGCCCTCAGCAAGCACCTCAGCTGGTCGTGGTTCTTTGCCTAGTGGGGTGACCAAAACCTTCATTCCTGAAGGGTCTGGGCCATTAGCAGTCATATCAGAATTGGGTTGCTGTAATTTTCCATTGATTTTAATCACAGGGCATGGTAATACTAAGAGATATCCTGAAAAATCTCCTGTATTCCAGACATAGTCTTCTTTATTTCCATTATGTAATATCAATACAATTTCCCCTTGGTAATCAGGATCTATCACACCAGATAGTATAGTAATGCCCTTCTTTGTGTGTTGATCCAGAGGCATGAGGAAGTCAAAATGGCCAGGTGACATTTTTAATTTCCCATTCAATGCAATCAGTATTGTGGCTCCAGGTGGGAGTGTTCCTCCCTTTGGGACTAAGATCTCCAGACCTACAGAGCATAGGGTAGCAGGGACAGGAAGCAAAAATTTTTTGAGTGGATCACTAGGGGTAATAGTGAGTGGTACCACTCCGGTTTCCACCCTTTGGTTCCTGAACCCATGAATCCTGGCTATTGGAGAAATAGCACCATATATTGGATGCTGGTTTAGAGCCCTGAGCTTATCTCACTCTTTCACCACTTTGTCTAGTGTAAGTCGGACCAACCAGGTAGCTTCCTTATACTCCTCATCCTGACAAAATTGCAGAAAAGTATCAAATATGCAATCACGCAGAGCTTCATGTCTCAAAAGTACTTGATCTATTGGTGGTGTTATTTTGCATATTAATGTCGCCACCTTGTGCTATGGATTAACAGGGCCTTCTTTACTAACGGAGGCAGGGTCACCAGTGGTTTATGATTAATCAAATTGGAGAACCAATTTAGGAAGCCCATCCTTATGATTTTGTCTCTCTAGAACCACCCCACTCTTGGTACCAAATGTGTTAGACTGGGTTCTCTAGAGAAACAAAACCAGTAAAGCTAGTATAGAGAGAGAAAGAGAAATTTATCTTTGGAAAATGGCTCACACACTTAATAGAAGCTGGCAAGTCCCAAATTCTTGGATCAAACATCAAGCTGGAGGCTTTTCCCAACTCACACAGCTGCAGGGACTGAGAAGCTCAAGGTTGGCAGGCAGTATACTGGCTGTTGACTCCAACGAATGATGAATCCAAGATCTCCAGGCCGAATGGTGGATTGTTCGCTCATGGACAGTTGTAGGCAGAATCCCAATCCACAGAAGAGTGTCTCTTTTCCCAGGATCTCTGCATATATACTGGAAGCAGGCCACACCCCCAGGGAAACTCCCTTTCAATGGATTGGCCACTCAAAACATATACATCTGATCCCATCATTGGAACAATCTACATCACAATTGCTTAAACCACACAGAATTGTGGTCCAGTCAAGTTGACACACAGCTCCAAGTACCACAAATAGATATCTTAGTTTCTATCTCTTGGCTTTGCTTTCTCTATGTAGGTTTCATTTTTAGGCAGAATCTTACAGGGTGATAACAAAGATCGTTTTCAGATGCTCAGAAGAGTCTGTGTTTTGATAGTGTGTAGAGAGATTTCAGGAAAACAACTCTTACTGTCTCTACTAATGTCATGTTGTTGTTGTTGTTGTTATGTGCCTTCGAGTCAGACCTGACTCATAGCGACCCCTCCTTGGGTTTCTGAGTCAGTATCACTATGGAAGATTGCCCATCCTTCCTTCCGAGGAGTGGCTGGTTAGCAGTCAAGTGCCTTAGGCACTACACTACACATGCCACTGTTGTTTCTAGGGGCGTGGGGTGCTTTGTTAGGCCAGCATATGTCACATGTGTACCTTTGTGGTGGGAAAGTGGTTGCCATGTGATTGGTAAGCCCACCAGATGGGGGTAGGACCATCTTGAATGGAAGAGATACTGAGGTGCTCACATAGTTTTAGCAAAACATGATTTCAGGTTTTATGACTACTATTAGAACAGTAGTGTCCATTTGCCATCTCACAATTATTAATAAACAAAACACAACTCTTATTCTAGAGTATTTGTATTGTTGGTTGCAGCTCTGATTAGATGGTGGTTATTTTAGTGGATATGTTTGTGTCAGTAGCCTTTGCTACAAAACAAACAAACAAAAGCCCAGAACTAGATGACCAAAAAGTATTTATTATTTCTCTTGAATTTGTGGGCCTATTGGAAGGTTCTTTGAGTTTGAGCTGCTTTGGCTGATCTCTGTAAACAGCTGATATCTTAACTGACTGGCTGGCCTGAGATGGTCTGATTTATAAGCCTGAGAGTTGGCAGCTGGTTGGTCGAGGGAGCCTTAGCTTAGCAGCACATCTCTGCTGCCTGTGGTCTATCATTCTCTAGTAAGCTAACCTGGATTTCAAAAAGCAACCAGAGAGAGGGATAGCTACAATGTACAAACACTGTTTAAGTTTCTGTTTGTGTTACATGGCTAAAGCAAATCACAAGACCAAGTCTAAATTCAAGGGACAGAGAGATAAACTTCTGATTGGTGGGAGGGACTGCAAAATGACATTGCAAAGGTGTTTCCCTATAGGGGTAGGAAGAATTTTGACCATTTTTGCAATCTACCACACGTTCGGTTTTTCTTTCCCTCCCTACTTTCAGCTTTGGCTTATCTGTAAGGGACTTCACAGATCCAGTAAGTAGCATACCTTTACTACAATCTTTTTTACCTCTTAATTAAAAATAAGAGTGAGAGAGAATATCAGATTGACTCCTTCGGGTCTTTGGATTGTCTCTATTGGTCAAGAGCCCACAACCAATCCAATCAACTCTTGATGAGGCAGCTAGGGTCATGCTGTAAGTAGGGCTATACCTTTAGTGGACAGGGATGGAATCAGTTACATTGAAGGGAAAGTTGGGTAAGGCTGGTGAAATGACTGATGACTGTTATTGAAAATTGATGTGTCTGAATCCAACCAAAGTAATTTCTCTTAAATTCTAGGTATTCTGTTGTGTAGTGTTACATAACTCTTAATATAACGTGACCACACCTAATACAGTGCTTTGCATATGGAAGAAATGAAATAAATCCCAACTAGGCTGTTTCTGATGGCCAAGGGTTGTTTTAATTTTCTTTTACATGTGCTGAGGTCTAGCGTAGGTGCTCAGCAAATTCCTGCTGAATGCAATTAAATCATGGAAAGAGTTTAACTGAAATTATGAAACAGGCATAAATTTTTGTTATTGTTAATTGCTGCTGACTTGATTCCGATTCATGGTGACTCCATGCATGCTGAGTAGAACTGCTCAATAGTATTTTTACTAGGCCTATCTTCTCAGAAATCTCTGGGTGGGCTCCAACCGCCAACCTTTTGGCCAGTAGTCACACACCTAACAGTTTCTACTATCCAGGAATCCTTCAGCATAAATTAAGTTTAGTATATTACAACTTACTTATTTCTTTTGTTTGTTTATCTGGTTGATTCTCTGGAGAAGGCCAACACACACACACACACACACACACATACACACATACGTACATACATACATACATTTACTGAAGGGATAACTTGTATTTAATTATAATTCAGAATTTTGTGTTGCTGGATTATTAGGTAAATAGGAAGGATAAAGTATGACAAGGAGAAATGAAAATATGATAATCTAACAAATTATATGAGAAGTATGCCAATCTTAGAAAGTGGAGCAAATACTAAGAATTAAAAATGCCATATGACTTAATTGTGAAGACACAAAATTTTCAGTATTTGCAGGCTGAATTTCTGTTCTTTATTTAGGCTCAGAAAAAGTTACTATTGAAATTTGACAGAAACTGGGCCTTGAGTAAATGTGCCTTCATATAGAAGTAGCACATGGATTGAGATAGAAGTCAGACACAAGGAAAAAATCTCTTTCTTGACAGAGTATCTGGATAAGAAATGATGATATTCTAGAATGTGGGAATAATGCCCCCAAGACATTTTCTCCCTTGTCATAATATAACTCCTTAGTACTACTCTTCTTTTCCAAATTAGATAACACTGAATTTGCATATTTCATTTATCAATTATCCATGGTAATGGGCAAAGAAAAATGAATGAGGGAGAGAGCCTGAAAGAATATAGATAACATTTCCAAACCTCATTATTTCATTTAATTCGTCTATTTTAATCTCCATCCTCATCTTTGATCAGAACTGCAACAAACAGCTTATGAACATTATTTGATATTTGATTCTTCATTGTAAAATTATGAGGTTTTTAAAAGGTGCCAAAAAACCAAAAGAAGAAAAAACCAAACTCACTGCCATAGAGTTGATCTGACTCACAGTGACCCCTCCTTGGGTTTCCAATGCAGTATCTCTATGGAAGTAGATTGCCCAGTCTTCCTTCTGAGGAGTGGTTGGTGGGTTTGAACTGCTAGCCTTCTGGTTAGCAGTCAAATGCCTTCGACACCACACCACCAGAGCTCCCAAAAAAGAAGGCAAGGGACTCAAAAGAAACCAGCCAGAAAAAAAGAACAAAGAAACATGTGAAAAATTTACATTATCTGAGAGTTATCTCTATTAAGTGTAAAGGCAACTTATTGGTAAAGGGGTAGCTTAATTGCATTATCACCATCTCAGCCTGGGATGACTGACAGGATGGACACCCAGTCATTTAGAGAGGAATTTATATGGGATGGATACTGCCAATGATAAGGAAATTTCCTGAATAGAAAGTGATAGGAACTAGAAGAACAAATTGGATTTCTAAGAGGTATTATGGAAGGACAATTAAATTAAGATTGTAACAACAGCAGCATTATCCCCCTTTATTGAGCACCTACTAAGTGTCAGATTCTATTAGGAACTTAACACTCATCACAACCCATCTCCAAGGCTAAGCCTCCCAGCTGCCCTGTGGTGTAAGTATTATTACCACCATTTTGCATTGAATGCCTCTTAGTTAAGAGATAAGCCTAAAGCTAAAAAGCCCTATTATCTAGATTCCTTGAGCCCCTTGAACCCTAATGCAAATCTTGTTTCCTTCCATGAGTAACTGCAAGGGGTAGTCAGGACTGAACTGGGCCACAAGGAACTTGATCAGCAGGCCTTGGGAGTCGCTGTAAGACTGGAGGCAGAAAGAGAATAAGCAAGAGCCTTTAATGGAAGCCTTTTGAGGTCATTTGGAAAATGTGGACCTAACTTAAAAGTAAGATTAATTTGCTTTATCATTGCTTTGTTAAATTAATCCTTTTGAGAAGATAAGCCATGTTATTCTTTTCATTGCAACTTGTCTGTAGTTTGCTCTATGAATGACCACATTAACAACTGGATTTTGATAATTCTGAGAGCAGCTTGCCAGTAGGTTGGCATTCAAGACCTTCCTTTTAATAACAAGACAAGCATTTACAAAGCATATATTCTGGAACCAACACAGTACTGGGCTTTGCAAAGTATAAAGAAAGAAGTACTTTGTTCATTTATTGAAGATAAACTTTCTAGAAAACAAAACAATATGCAATAAAATGCTAACACTTGTGACATACACTATATAGATCATAGAAGTCTGAGGAAAGGCATGTGGGGGCCAGAGTTGTCAGAGAGGCTTTTGAGGAAGGGGGAGTCTGGGAAGGGCCTAAAAGGACAAACAGGGAATACACAGACATAAAGTAGAGAAGGGCTGACCAAGAGTGAGGCTATGGGTCCAGAAGATTTCTCCTGCCTAGTGCCTATAGCAATTTGACTGCTAACCAGAAGGTTGACAGTTCAAACCCACCAGCCACTCTGTGGAAGAAAGACTGGACAATCTACTTCTGTAAAGATTCACTACCTCAGAAACCCAAAGGGGGTCACCACGAGTTGGAATTGACTCAATGGCAGTGTGTTTGGTTTGGAGTTTGAGTGGGAGCCAAGATACTTTTTACTTTTAAGTATTGATTTGATCCAAGGGTTGTGTGGCATAGGAAGAGCCCGGTGCCCAGTTCTGGAATAACATATATACCTTTGGTCTTCTCTCTCTTGCTCAGTGTGTGGCCTCAGCTTCTTTCTTACCACATTATTTCACATAACCACTCCAAGTCTTGGGGTTAACATCGTAGTGAAATCTATTTGCATTCTTATTATTGACTTTCTTGGACACTTCCTTTAAGACCACAGCTGTCGAGATTTTTATGTGGGCAATAAAGAAGTAAAAGAAACAAATTTCTATATCTTTGAAAACAATTTGTCCTACTGTACATTGTTGTTAGGTGTCAGTGAGTCATTTCCAACTCATAGCAACCCCTATGTACAATAGAATGAAACATTGCTATGCCCTGTACCATCCTTACAATTGTTGCTATGTTTGAGCCCATTGTTGCAGCCACTGTAACATTTTATCTTGTTAATGTTTTTCCTTTTTTTGCTGACCAAGCGTGATGCTCTTCTCCAGGGAATGGTCCCTGCTGCTAATATGTCCAAAGTACATGGAATCTGCTTCATCCTCTCTTCTAAGGAATATTCTGGTTGTATTTCCAAGACAGATGTGTTCATTCTTCTGGCAGTCCATGGTATATTCAATATTCTTTGCCAACACCATAATTTAAAGGCATAATTTCCTCTTTGGTCTTCCTTATTCATTGCCCAGCTTTCCCAAACATATGTGGCAATTGAAAATACCATGGCTTCGGTCAGGTGCACCTTAGTCCTCAAAGTGACATCTTTCTTTTTAACACTTTAAAAAAGCCTTTTGCAGCAGATTTGCCCAATGCAATATGTCATTTGATTTCTTGACTGCTGCTTCAATGGGCATTAATTGTGGATCTAAGTAAAATGAAATTCTTGACAACTTCAAAATTTTCTCTATTTATCAAGATGTTGCTTTTTTTTGTCTAGTTGTAAGGATTGTTTTTATTTCTTTATGTTGAGATATAATCCATACTGAAGACTGTATCTTTGATCTTCATATTAGCCAGTGCTTTAGGTTATCTTCACTTTCAGCAAGCAAGGCTGTGCCATCTGTGTATTGCAGGTTGTTAATGAGTCTTCCTCCAATTCTGATGCCACTTTCTTCTTCATATAATTCAGGTTCTTGGATTATTTGCTCAGCATACTGTTTGAATAAGTATGGTGAAAGATATAACCCTGACACATACCTTTTCTGATTTCAAGCCATGCATTATCCCCTTACTGTGTTCAAGTGACTGCCTCTTGGTCTATGTCAGGTTCTGCATGAGCACAGTTAAGTGTTCTGGAATTCCCACTCTTTGCAATGTTATCCATCATTTGTTATGATTCACACAGTTGAATGTCTTTGCATAGTCAATAAAACACAGGTAAATATCTTTCTGATATTTCTGCTTTTAGGCAAGATCCATCCAATGATATCTTTCATTTCATATCCTCTTGTGAATCTGGCTTAAATTTCTGGTACTTCCCTGTCAAAGTAAACTACAACCATTTTTGAATTATCTTCAGTAAAATTTTACTTCTATGTGATATTAATAATACAGTTCAATAATTTCCTCATTCTGTTGGACCACGTTTCTTGGAATGAATACAAATATGGATCTCTTATAGTCAGTTGACTAGGTAGCTGTTTTCCAAATTTCTTGGCATTGATGAGTGAGTACTCCCAGTGTTACATCTGTTTATTGAAACATCTCAATTGGCATTTCGTCAGTTCCTGTAGTTTTGTTTTTGCCAACACCTCTAGTTCAACTTGGACTTCTTCCTTTAAAATAATAAGAAATATAAATAAATAAATAAATAAAAAACCAAACCCACTGCCATTGAGTCAATTCTGACTCACAGTGACCCGGAGGGCTTTCAAAACTGTAAATCTTTATGAAAGTAGGTGGCCTCGTCTTCCTTCTGTGGAGTGGCTGGTGGGTTTAAGCCACTGACCTTTTGGTTAGGAGCCAAATGCTTTAACTACTACGCCACCAGAGCTCTCCCATGAGAGAGTATAGCCAGAGTTAAAGAAACACCTCTGTTGTAGAAACATTTATATCAACTACCTTAATTTTTTTTTTTAAATTTTTAGACGTTGTTAAGAAATTTATTTGAAATTCTTTTTTACTTTTTTTTTAATTTGTGATTTAGGTGAAATTTACAGAGCAAATTTGTTTTCCATTCAACAATCCATAAGTTCATACACATGACATGGTTTTTGTAACATTGACTGCAATCCCCACAATGCAACAGTATTCCCCACTTCCTCTCTGTGTTTACCATTTCCCTTTGTCTTTCTTTCTTGCCTTCTGAGCTTTATCCTTGGACAAATGCTACCTTTTTGATCTCATATAGTTGATAGTTCTAAAGAATGCATATCTGCTTGGTGCTACTGTTCACCTTATAGGCCTGTCTATTGTTTGGCTGAAGATTGAGCCACAGGAGTGAGTTCAGTTTCAGGCTTGAAAGATGTCTAAGGGTCATAGTCTTGGGGTTCCACCAGTCTCTTTCAGATCTGTAAGACTGGTCTTTTTTATAATTTTGAGTTTTATTCCACATTTTTCTCCCAATATGTCCAGGACATCCTGTGATCCCTTTCAAAGCAGTCAGTAGTGGTAGCTGGGTACCATCTAGTTCTTCTGGTCTCATGGTCATGGATCCTGGAGTTCTCATCGTCCATTAGTCCTATGAACTAATTGTTTTCTTGCATCTTTGATTTTCCTCATTTTTCTTTGTTGTGGATGGGGAGAGACCAAGAGTTGCAACTTAGATGGCTGCTTATAAGCTTTAAGACCTCAGTCATTATTTACCAAAGTAGATGTAGAAAATTGCCTTTATGGACTATGTTATGCCAAATTACCTTAATGTCTCCTGAAACTATAGTCCTGAGACCCTAGTCCCAAACATCATTCCCTCAAAATGTTTGGTTATGGCTAAGAAGTTTTCATAACTGTGCCCCTTGTATGCGCTAATGTATTAATTGATCTATTTGTAGCACCTATAAATACATATGTAGAAATATCGTCTGTCAAACCTATATATATTCATGAGTGTGGTCCCATTCCCCTCCCCCCACTTCATCTTGAGTGGCTATCTATGTATCCACTCATAAATTATTGTTCTTACTGTTATCGCAGGACTGTGTAAGTAAAAGTATTTACTTTTATTGCCCTTAATTCTCATACTCCTTCCAGTGGCTTCCCCTGCCTTGATCATTTTGTGCTGACTTCCCCTTTATTGTAGGTTGCCTTTGCCTTCACCCTCTAGTTAATGATTCACCCTCCATTACTCTCCTATCCCTGGTAACCTTCAAAGAAGTATCCTTCCTTTGCATAAAACTTTCCTTGACTTTTTACAGTAGTGGTCTCATACAATATTTGTCTTTTTGTGATTAATTAATTTCACTTAGCACAGTGTCTTCTAGGTTCATCCACATTATGAGGTATTTCACAGATTCATTGTTATTCTTTAACATTGCATAGTCTTTCATTGTATGTATGTACCGTAGTTTGTTTATTCGTTCATCTGTCGATGAACACTTAAGTTGTTTCTATCTTTTTACTACTGTGCATAATGATGTGATGAATATGGGTGTATGTATATCTATCTGTTTGTGTCTTGGCTTTTATTTCTCTTGGATATAAACCTAGTAGTGGGATTGCTAGATCATATAGCATTTCTATTTTCAACTTCTTAAGGAAGCAAATATTGTTTTCCACAATGGTTGCACCATTTTACAGTCCTACCAGGAGTGTATGAAGATTCCAGTCTCTCCACACATTTCATAGCATTTGTTGTATTCTGTGTTTTTGAACTTTGGAATTTACACTGGGGTGAGATGATTATCTCATTGCTGTTTTGATTTGCAACTTTCATGGCTAATTGTGGTGGTTAAGTTTATGTGTCAGCTTGGCTGGGCCTGGTTGAGTGGCTGGGCAGCTGTTGGTAGTTATTCCCCATGATGAGACTGGCAATCAACTCCATGGTGGGACCTACCACAAGCAGCTGAGCAGCTTCCCGTATAAAAGAAACAGCTTTGGGAATGGTCTCTAGCTTAAGGCATGCTTGAACCCTGCATGTAGCTGTGTCATTTTTCAGCAACCTACCATGCTCTGCCAACCTTGGGACTTTCAATGGACTTGAGTGAATGGCCTGCCATGTGGTTTGGTAACAGCAGGACTGTGCCATTTTATTTGTCGATCTTGGGCTTGTTAGCCTTAGTAGCCAGTAGCTGCCTGAATGAAGAGATGTCTCTGGCTTCAGTGGGCCGGGAGTAAGAGGCAGAGCTGAAGCCCAAGGTCGAGGGGCTTTCACCCAGCCCCTAGAGCCTGGCACTTTGAGCTCGGACTTCTAGCCTTCCGAACTGTAAGAGAATAAACTCTTATTTGTTAAGCCATCCCATTTGCGGTATATTTCTGTTAGAGTGGCACTACGTAACCAAAACACTAATGATTGCATATTTTCATGTGTTTGTCAGCAGCCTGAATTTCTTTGGTGAAGTGTCTGTTTATGTCCTCTGCCCAAGTTTAAATTGGATTATTTGTCTTTTTTTTTTTTGCTGTTGATATATTGAAGTTTTCTATAAATTTTAGAGATTAGTCCCTTGTCCGATACAGTTTTGTCAGTTTTTTTTTCCCTCAGTCTGTAGGTTCTCTTTTTACTCTTTTAGTGAAGTCTTTTAATGTACACAGATGTTTAACTTTTCAGAGGTCCCAGTCATCTAGTTTGTTTTCTGCTATTTGTGCATTTTTAGTTATCTTTGTATTATATTTATTCCATGTATCAGGCCCCTAAATTTGCCCCTATTTTTCTTTTGATGATCTTTATAATTTTAGGTTTTAAATTTAGGTATTTGATACATTTTGAGTTAGCTTTTGTATATGGTGGGGGATATGGATCCTGTTTAATTTTTCTGCAAATGAACATCCAGTTTTGCCAGCAGCATTTGTTAAAGAGTCTTCCTCTTCCCTGTTTAATGGGTTTTTCCCATTGTCACACATCAGCTGTCCATAAGTAAATGGATTTACTTCTGGGTTCTCAGTGCTTTTCCATTGGTCTATGTATCTGTCATTGTACCAATACCAGGCTTTTTGGACGACTGTGATTATATAGCAGGTTTTGAGATTGGGGAATGTGAGGCCTCTTACTTTCTTCTTCTTCTTTAGTAGTGCTTATCCAGGGTTTCTTTCCTACCCATTTAAGTTGGTGATTAGTTTTTCCATCTCTAAAATCTGGATAGAGATTGCATTATATTTGTAGATCACTTTGAATAGTATTGATATTTTCATAATGTTAAAGTCTTCATTTCTATGAGCATGGTATATTCTTCCATTTGTGTAGGTCTCTTGGTTTCTTCTAATAGTGTTTTGTAGTTTTTTTGTATAGGTATTTCTGTTTATGTTTATTCCTAAACACTTCATCTTCTGAGTGGCTATTGTAAATGAAGTATTTTCAATTCTTCTAGAGTATTTTTTGTGTTTTCCTTGATTTTATCTGTGGCTTCCTCAAACTTTCTCTCCATCTATTAAATGTACCAAAATATAATTATTTTGAATTTCTTATCAGGTAGTTCCAAAAACATTTCTTCTGCCAGAAGATTTTCTGGCCCTGTATTTTGGTCACTTCTTGGAGCCCCTTGTCCTGTTTTTTTTTTTTTTTTTTTTTTTTATGTGTGATTTGAAGCTACCTGTTGTCTCTGAGACATTGTAGTGTTATTATATTAATTTGTTGATTGTATATTGGTTTGCTTTGCTCTGGTTTTTTGTTTTGTTTTGTTTTAATATATCCAAGCAACAATGTGAGCATGTTACTCTGATTGCTAGTTTGGCAGCACCAGGGCTCTCACTATCTCTCTCCAGGTGGATTTGGTAGCAGGTGGGAATGTGGGCACAAGTCATTGATTGCTGACTGTGCAGAACTACTGAGGGTAGCCTGGACAGGTGTTGGCTGCCCTCTTTCATCTATCCAGTGGTGCTCGAGCAGGTGGTGAAATTCACCTAGTGGGTGTGGTAGCAGGGGTTATGAGTATGGCTGTGTAGGTTTGTTGGCTCCTGACTGCTGGGGAAAGATAGAAAGAAAAAAAAGGTGGTGGGGGTGGGGTGAGGAACAGGATGGAAAAAAGAACAAGAAAAAAACAAGAAGGGGATGAGGGGAGACCTAAGAAGAAAGAAAAAGAGAAAAAGAAGAAAACCAAAGCAAAAAATGAAATGTGGCACAGTATTGGTGTAAGGGCTAGCGGCTATACATAGCTGCAGCAGAAATGTGGCATTTGTTCTGTAGGAGCATTGACCACAGAACATGAAGGGTCAGGGGTGGGTGATACTGAATGTGGAGGTTGTGGGAGGAGAGGCACCCTCCCTACTGGATTTAAAAAAGAAAAAAAGAAGGAGGGGGGGAAGAGGAAATAAAGAAAAAGGTGTGGATGGAGAGAGAAAGACTGAGAAGAAAGAAAGAAAGAAGGAAAGAAGGAAGAAGGGAGAAGGGAGAAGGGAGAAAGAAGAAAGAAGAAAAAAGAAGGAAAGAAAGAAGAAAAGAGAAGAAAGAAAGAAAGACAAAAAACCACAAGCAAACAAAAAAACTGGCACAAGTGTTAGCCACCAAATATAGCTGCAGTGGGAACATACATGGAACTAACTCCTAGGGAATGTTCACCACCATCGATTGAGTGGTAGGGGTGGGCACTGCTGACCACAGAGTTGGGTGGAGATGAAATAAAGGGGAGAAGAGGAAAGAACTAAGAAGGAGGAAAAAGAAAAACAAAGAAAAAACATTAAGAAACAACACCAAAACAGCACAATACTTGCAAAGTGCTAACTGTCCATCATGGCTGTGCAGGAGGACGTTATTCACTCTGTGGAACCACACACCTCTTACAGGAGCAGCAGGGTGGGTGCTACTAACTGTGGCTCTAAAAAGAGAAGAGGAGAAAAAAAATGAAAAAGAAAAGAAAATGGGGATATTTGGGGAAGAAGTAAGAACTAAGAAGAAAGATAAAGGAAAAAAAGCACCACAGCACTGGTGGGGGGAGGGGTGGTGAGGAGGCTGCACCTCTGGTCACTGGGAGGTTGTGTGAGGTAAAGGGACAGGTCACATCACTTTGGTTGTGCAGTAACCAATGTGGGTGCTGTGTGGTCCTGGGCAAGTGGAGTCAATTATCTGCTTCCAGCTCTGATCAGAATGCTGCTTTCAGTAATTCAAAATGTCCACGCTGTACTGGCTGGCAGTTTACTGCTCCTTGTTCACCATTTTTATTCACTCTCTTCTTCTCATCAGTATTTGATTTACTTCTTTATCCTCTCCTTTGGAGCTGTGGGTTCTAGGATTGTCATCTGTATCCATTTCGCTTGGTTTCTTGAGTCTTTGTAGTAATCTGGATTGTGTATCAGCCTAGTCTGCCCTCTTGGATCCTCTCTCCCTTAATTCTTTTAAACATTTTAGAATAAAAGTCTGCATTATTGGTGGCTCAATGGGTCCCACCGTTCTCCTTACTTTTCATAAACTGGACCATTAATGCAACACAAACTGGCTATAAACTTTGTGGACCAAAGACTTGGCGGAAGTCTCTGTGCAGCATCAATCACTCATGACATAACTCTGTAAATTACGGAGGATGCCAAAGCAAGGGGGTTTTCACTGATTTGGGTTCTCTGATACAGCTCTTCAAAAGCTCTTTATATTTTCACACATTGCCCCTCAAACAATTGTAAGAAATCTCACAAAATGCTTTTGGCTACTAATAGTTGCTGAGTTTTAGAAAATACTTGACAGAGTAGCAAGCTATCAACTAAGGTCTGTTCATACCTGGTTTCCAGAGGTAATTGAATTATTGATGCATTAAACTAAGATTTGGACTGAAATTGCATTGAAAAAAATGAATTTTATTTGTCTATATTTATATTATCATCCATCTTGGAGAACATGAGTTATAAAAATAACTTTAGAACAATTTATAAATACTGTAGGACAATTTTCAGCATCAGCCAGCAGCAAAACCCAAATAAAATATTACTCCTTTGAAGTTCTTTAAAAGAAAATATAAACAGACAAGATAATTTTAGTTCATAAATTATGAATGTCAAGCTACACTTAACCTTTGGCTGTTACAAGTTTCTGTCATCAGACACATAGCTTTTAAATCAAATTGTTGATGCTCTTAGTTATCTGATAACCCTAATGAAAAGCTTCATTCAGTGACATCCTTTACCTCTCAAAATGGGACTTCTTTGCTTTTCCTTGAATCCCTGAAGCACCTGCTGCAGTGCCTGGCACTATTCAGATTCTTGTGAAATAGTTATGGAATTAAACAATTTAAAATACTCTTTCCTGCCACAAAGCCTCCCTTATCTTTAATCACATGCCATGAATTTGAATGGATTATAATGAAAAATCCTTCACCATCTGCCAATTTGTTATACTGTGGTGGCTTGTGTGTTGCTATGATGTTGGAAGCTATGCCACTGATATTTCAATACTAGCGGGATTACCCATGGCAAATAGATTTCAGCAGAGTTTCCAGACAAACACAGACTAGGGAGAAAGAGCTGGCTATCTACTTTTGAAAATTAGCCAAAGGGGGGAAAAAAAAATCTATGAATCACAACATTGTCTGGTAGTGTGCTGGAAATGAGTCCCTGTGGTAGAGTGATTTACTTAGTATGGGTCTTCTAGCCATGGTCTTTGTGAATCCCACCAAATTACTGGCTGGAACTATGCAAATGTAAGATGCTTGTGGCCACCAAGGGGATTGGATAGCTTGCTAATTGTAAATAAATATATGGCACCCTTGAGGGGGTGGCACCATGGAACCCTAATGTGGGTAATGGTCAGTTTTGTTATCTTCTAGGCTTAAAATGTGCTCTTCTAGAGGCAGAAAGAGGGATCTACTAACATCAAGAAGGAGAAGCAGGAGTAAAGTTCATCCTTGGACCCAAGATCCCTGTGCTGAGATGGCAGAGAAATGGCAGAGAGATGGTGCCAGCAGCAGCAGCAACAGCAACAGCAGAACTGAGAGACCAGCATGAGACAGAACGCTGGGCTTGCTGGCCCATGGAGTGAGAAAGCTGAATACCTTTGGGAAGAAGATTTGCTGGCAGAGTTGAGTGCACCTAGGTACACCTATCAGCAGAGCTGAAAAGGCTTTGTAATACTTGGCTGAGCAGGGCAGAGACTAGGCCAAGAGGCCAAGGGCCAGAGAGAGGCATGCCTGAGGGCATAGCAGAGGGGAAAGAGTTCTGATTGAAAAATTGTATCCTGAGCACATTCCTGAACCTAAATTGTAACCTGTTACTTTCCTAATAAACCCCACAATCATGAGTATTGTCTGTGAGTTCTGTGTGGCCACTGCAACGAATTATCAAACCTATCAGAGTAGTGAGTGCTATGGGAGTGATGGTTGGTCTCAGAATTAGTAAAAAGACTGGAGAGTGGTGGCATGTCTAACTTCATAGGAATACGCCTTGGGCTACTCTCCCCTTTGTGAAGTTAGAGGAGATCAGAGGATGCCACCTTCATGCCTTTTTTGCAGGACCCTAGGTTGGAAGTCACTTAGAATACACAGTGGGTGCAACAATAGGCTTGAACATATCGATAATTTTTTTTTTTTTTT
>NW_006921632.1:12933523-12941978 GCF_000298275.1 Orycteropus afer afer | reverse complement strand
TTTTTCTGGGTTTTCTTTGGTCTGTCTCTCAATCCTCTGAAGATACCTAAAGATAATTCTTTTGAATTCCTTATCAGAGAGTTCCAATGTTGATTGTTCCTCAGGGATGTGTTCTGGATCTGTATTCTGCTTCCTTATTTCTACTGCTTTATCCTGCTTCTTTGTGTGGACTCTGACGGTCTGTTGTTTCTGAGGCATCATGGTGTTATTGTATTTAGATCTCTGTTAACTGTGAAGAGCAGCCAGTGGTGATTCAGGCAATTCTTGGTGTTTTTTTATCATTGGCCTGTTAGTGGAGAAGGTGGTAGTGGCTCTTGCTCAGTAGGTGAGATTGCAGGAGGTGTGGATGTAGTTGTGTCTTATGGGGACTGTTGTTTTCTCCCACTTAGTTAGACACAAATTACAATTGAATAAACATCAAAAAACTAAAAGCATGTGGACAAAAAACACACCATGTAATCACACAGGAACAGTAACCAAAAAAAAAAAAGAAAAAGAAAAAGAAACAGGGAAGAAGAAGAAGAAAAAACAAGAAAACCTGCAATAGCTGGGGATAAAGCACCAAGAGAAAAAAAGTAGAGAAGGAGAATAATGAAGGAAAAAAAAAATGGGAAAGATGCAAAAAGAAAAACAAGGAATGGGGTTAACCATGAGAAAAGAGGGGGAAAAAAGAAAAAAAAAAAACACACTTAAATTTAAAAAGAAAACAAAACAAAAAAAATTTCAACCAGGAACAGGGAAATGAAAACTAGGACCTGGGAGGGGAAGTTTAAGAATAATAGTAAAATGGACCAAAGTATTAATAATAATAGTTGTTTTAAAACAGACAAACAGAAGCAAACTAATTACCAGAAAAAAGAAAGCAAAACAGAAAAAATAAAAAAAGAGAAAAAAAAATCGGTGGAGGATAGGGCAGGGCACCCAGGCTCCATCTGAGCACACAGACTGTGATGGAGTTCCTGTGGGCCCAGAAGGTAAGTGGGAGTGGGGGATGGCCGCACCTCCATTCACCAAGCAGTTGTGGGGTATAAGAATAACAAGAGGAATGTGGTAACTTTTCAGTCTTGCAGGTCCGGAGTGACCTTGGGTTTGCTGGAAAGCAGAACACATTCTTAAGCCCCAGGAATCTGCAAGCGTGCTGTCTCTTTAAACATCCAAAATAGTCAAGCCACTTTTAAACCTTCAAAATGGCGGCATCCTCCGGACCGGCAAAAGTCCACAGCTCAGCCTGCCTTTCTCTTCACCTTCTCCGTTTATTCCCCAGCCACCAGAACAGTCCTCTGTGCAGTCCCTGGCTGGCAGTGCTGATTTTCAGGTTAATTCTTAGGTCCTACCACCAGCTGGGAATCTCCAAGCTGTATGTGCCATCAGGATCGCTCAGGATCGCTGCCAGACTACAGCTCTGTATGTCTCCTTTTTTGGTATTTTCATACAAATTCTTCCTCTAGTTGGGGTTTAGTCCACTTCTATATCCTTCCCTTCAAGGCTCAGGGGTCAAGATTATCTTCTGTGTCTGTGTTAATTGGTTTCCTTTTTCTTTGTTGAAGAGGGTCTGTTTTGTCTTTCTGCCTAGTCTCCCATCTTGCTGGAACTCATATTAACACTTTGTTAACTCCATATCAATAATCTTGAAAATGCACAGGACCATACAACATTTGGTTCTGTGGTACATCGGGTCGCTATGAGTTGGAGTTGACAGTGGCTAATAAAAACAACAATGTAATGGAATATATTGGTACATATGTAGGTTTAAACAGTTCAGATAGCATAGGGAGCTGAGAGTATTGGTTGCAAGTAATATTTGAGACCAAGCTCTTGAAGCAAACCTAATTTGTTTTCTCAACTTTAATTATTTCCTCTTATTATGAATATGCCAATTATCACTAAGCCAAATTGGTATAACGGACATCAGTAAAGGTATAGGATATATCCAGCTTTACTGATGTTGATTAAGATCTGGATTCAGATTCTTGATTAGGCTTTGTGCCATCAATAATATGTAGTGGCTCTGGAAACTTTGTGAGCATTTAGGAGATAATAATGACCAGTAGTTCAAAGTGACAATTTGCTTAAGTGAAATTCTTTTAGTTTACATATGATTAAACATTATAACAGAAAGTCTAATTTTAAAAATATAAAATTGGAGGGTTAGTGAATATATGTACTGCCATGACATAGTATGAAATACTTAGCTTTACTGTAGTCTCCCTTTTATATGAAAATTAATTCAACAAGTATTTATTGATCATATACTAAGTACCTGGAATTGTTTTAGGCTCTTGCAACAGAATGGTGAAAAATGCCAGACTCCTACGGAGCTTTAATTTTGGTGGGATAGAGATAGACTATAAACATAGTAAACAAATAAACAGATAACTTCAGATAGTGCTTCAAAAGCAAGAAAACAGTGTAATGTGGTAGAGTGTAAGGGTTTGTAGGGGACTCCTACAGCTAGGGTGGTTAGGGTATACATTCTCTCAGAGGATGTAACATTTGAAACAAATTATCATTGCAAATAGTCATGTAATTTTGGAGAGAAGAGCATTCTGGGTAGAGAACAGCAAATAGGAAGACCCTGAGGTGGAAGCAATTTTTGATGAGTTCAAGAAATAAAAAGGTTGGTATGGGTGGAGTGTGATGAGTCTAGGGTGAAGGGGAAAGAAAGGAGATTATGGGATATGAGTGTGAAATGCTAATTTCTGAGAGTGAGAAATTACTCAATGAATATTAAAGGGTGCCGGTAGTGTTGTTTACTCATTTAAAATTCATGATCATGACTTTAAAGTAAGATCAGGGAGTACGGTTATGAGATTTTATTCAGTAAAGAGTTACTGCTGTAGATGTGGAGTAGAGAGATGAATTTACATATTTTTTTCTTCCCCCCCAAGGTTATCATATTTATTCATGTAATCTAGGATGGGTTCTGAGGGCCAGGAGAATAGGAAACGAGATGGATGCTAACAAAGTTGTTATGGATCAAGATCTCTACATGTTTGAAGAATTCCTGGAGTGGGATCTTATTACCACAGCTTGGAAGCAAATCTTTCCCTAGTTGAGCCTCCAGATGAGGATGCAGTCAGCTGACACTTTGATTTCAGTCTTGCAAAATCTCAAGTAGAGATTCCAGTTTAAATGTGCTGGATTTCTGGCCCAAAGAAACTGCAAGATTATAAATGTGTGATGCTTTAAGCAGCTGTTTGTGGAAATTTGTTATGCAGCAATAGAAAATTAATATAGAATGATACTCGCATTTTTTCATAGAGTTATTTTGAGGTACACATGAGATTATCCAGAACAAGTGTTTAACATGATGCCTGGCACATAAAGAACACAATAAGTGTTAATTAATTTGTTGTTGTTTTGATTCCAACTCATGGTAATCCCATGTATTTCAGAGTAGAAATGAGCTCCGTAGGATTGTCAGTGGCTGATTTTTCAGAAGTAGATCACAGGACTTTCTTCTGAAATGCTTCTAGATGGACACAAACCTCCAACAATTTACTTAGCAGTCAAGAGCATTAACCATTTTTTTTTAAGCATTAACTACTTACCAATATCATCAGTTTGATTTTAGACAAGTCATCTAATCTAGCTCGAACTCAAACCAAACTCACTGCCATGGAGTCTATTTGGACTCACAGTGACCCCCAATGGATTTCCAAGGTGGTAAATCTTTACAGAAGTAGTTTGCCTCATCTTCCTTCCATGGAGCAGCTAGTGGGTTTGAGCTGCCAACCTTCTGGTTAGCAGTCAAATGCCTCAGATACCACACCACTAGAACTCCTTTTAATCTAGTTAGATCTTGGTTTTCTCATCCTTGATTTGAGATTCTGAACCTTGTTTCAAAGAGTCCAGGAATTTCTAAAAAGCCAAATCACTATCAGGACCTTGTCTCTCAAGAAAGATTTTGTGATGATTCAGAGATGTGAATATAATATCAGCATCATTGATTTCACGGACTCCACAAGATGCTTACAAAGGCAAGAGCCTTTGATGACTGAGATGCACTTTGGATTTCCTGGTGATTGATTCTAAAGAGAAAAAAAGTAAAATACCTCAGTTCTACAGGAGACTACATTGTAAGCATTTAGTTAGTGGCTTGTCAGTTCTTTCAGAAAAGAGTGCCATTTTAAAAAGGTGAATTCATAAGGTTGACTTTTATTAGCCAAATAACGTCCTAAGTAAAATAAAAAAGTTATGTTTTGAAATGCTTTAAAACCATCATTTTACCAAATTAAGCCACCTGGTCCAGGCTGAAAGTAAGATGCATGTTTTCAACCATTGAAAGTAAAATTTAGACAGTATATCAACTAGGTGCTAACATATCTTTATTAAGGCACATAACTTCAAAATTAAGTTTTCAGAAGTGGCTCAGATTATATCTCATTAACTGTTCTCCTCTTTTAGGATGAGATATTAGAGTCAGTGAATTTTCACAGCTGTTTAAAAGCAAGGTTCCTGGATTTCCACAGTATTTGTTAACAATGTGCAAAGATCAGCCATAAAACCTAATATGTTGAGCCAAGTTCATATGACACCCCAGCCACAATGAAACATTTTTTTGCCATACGTTCATCATAGAGTCCATGTACAGCATGAATAAAGGCGGTACAAGGATAAGTAAACTTCCCAGCAACCTGTAGTGGATGGTTCTGTTCTTTTTGTGCCTGGAAGGAATAGTTTCCTTTATGCTACTAGCTTTGATGACCAGATAAAGAAACTAGGAAAAGAAGACTTATTAAGCTCTGTCTTGGTTTCCTAGGGCTAGCTGTCTCTGTGATGACAAAATACCACAAAGTGGATAGCTTTAGAGAATAGAAACTTATCTTCTTATAGTTCTGGAAATCAGAAGTCCAAATTAGGGTATTGGTCTTGTGGATTCCTTCTGAAGACTTTGAGAAAGGAATTGTTCCACGCTTCTCTTCTAGTTTCTGGTGACTGGCCACAATCTTCAGCATCTCTTTGCTTTGTATTGATGCATCTGCCTCCATTGTCACAGGTCTTCTGTCTTCTCCCAGCATGATATTCTCTCTGTGTTTGTGCTCCCCTTTTATAAGACATCACTCAGAAAAGATTAGGATTAGAACTCACTCTACTCTAGTATGACTCAACCAGCTGCCATTGGGTCAATTCTGACTCATAGTGAACCTATAGGACATAGTAGAATTGCCCTATAGGGTTTCTAAGGCTGTAATCTTTATGGGAGCAGCCTGCCATATCTTTCTCTAGTGGAGTGGGTGGTGAGTTTGTACTGCCAATCTTTTGATTAGCGGCTGGATCCTTGAGAGCTGTACCACCAGGCTTCTTTGGTATGACCTCCTTTAAGTGATAACAAAAGAAAAACTCTATTTCTAAACAAAGTTACATTCACAGATAGAGGGTTTAGGACTTCAACTTTTCTTTTTTGGGGCACACAATTCTATCTGTAACAAGGTTATAGGGAGATTCTTTTATTTTATTTTTCTTTTTTATGAGTCTGCACTATCCAGATTTAAGAAGAGCACCAGCAGACATGTCCTCATTTGCCTGTAATTAATTTAAATTTGCATATAATATCTTATGGTTATGTCGATGTATCTGTAGTCATATTTGTCTTTATGGGTTATAGCCTGTTAAGCATTTATCTGTGCATCTCTGCAGCATTCCATTGGCCACTAGTGCCAGAGAGAATTGCCAAAAGGCTTACTGGACAAACATCCTTCTCACATGGGAATTGGGCTCTCCAATAAGAAGCCTTTGAGTACAAAAGACCTTCCATGTTCTAATACTTGTACCTTCCCCCACCCCCACCCCCTGGAACTCATCTCCTCTGCAGCAACTCTGATTTCTGATGGCAGAAAGACTTGTTTATTGCTCTTCTTTGCTGCTATACATTGCTTGAAGTCTCTTTTCCTAAACAAGTAGTAGAAAGGTGGTAATTTTTTCCCCAACTCTCTACATTTACTCAACATGCTCCCTTTTCACTTGCCACCCAGCACAAAATATTTAACCTTTTGTTGCTCATAATGTAAAACTATGAAATCTGTATATGGAGACCACCCCAGGTTCTAAAATTAAGTGGTCTTTCTGGCAGGTGGTCTTCCATTACAGCACTCTCTATAGTTTATGCCTCTAACACATTTAAAATGATTCTTTGAGGCCTAATAACTTATAATTATGTTAGAGTCAATGTAGCTGGTCCCAAACATCCCCCAAATTTTTGCAAAGATTTTCTGGAGTGATCTTATGTAGAGTAGGGTCTCCACAGTTGACCCCAGGAAACCTGTGACAGGGTTGATCGTACCCTCTCCACGGACCATTAACCATGAAGAAGGGCCATTGCTGGGCATCCTTCAAGTTGTGGAACAGTTAGAAGCCTGTTGTCCCAGTACTCAGGGCTCTGAAAACTCAGCAGGGAGGCTTTAAACCTCACGTGGGGTGGTCTAAACAAAAGCATTGCTTATGGAGGTAGGCACATTTGAAACCAGTTAGGCAACGCATTTTGTATAACTCTTTTTCTTAAAAGTTTTTTTTTTCTTTGTTAAAATAGCCTAATGCATTCATGTTAGGCAGGTGGTCTCTTCAGGCAGGTTCCAAATACACTGATGAGAAATAAACTGCTTGCTTAGAGCCCTTAGCTATTTTGGGAGGTGGTCTTTGTATATAGGTGGTCTCCTTAGGCATTCTTAAAAATTTTGATTTGGGTGAAAGTTTACTCCTTAGCAGTTTTTATTGAATACATTTAATATATATATATTTAGTCAATGCTGCCTCATTTGTCTCTGCATGCTATGTTATTGTTGTTGTTGTTGTCATGTGCCATCGAGTTGGACCCGATTCAGAGTGACCTCTCTTTGGGTTTCCTAGGCAGTATCACTACAGAAGTAGGTTGCCCAACCTTCCTTTCGAGGAGTGGTTGGTGGGTTTGAACTGCCAGCCTTCTGTTTAGCAGCCAAGTGCCTTAGGCACTATGTTACCAGAGCTCCTATATCAGTCTAAAATTTCTAATGGACATTATCAAAATTAGTTTGCTTTTTATAAACTGAGCCCCAGTATCTTTCTCTATGGCCATGTAATAAGTGTTTTAAATTATTAAATATAATGGTTTTGTTGAGCTATGGACAATGCTGGAGAAAGGGACTGGCTGGGCAGATGATTGGTCTGGGAAAAACCACGCTAGGGCATGGGGTAAGGAACTCAGACAGTCTAACAAGAGAATTAGGAGCGATCACTTCGAGAAGGCAAGTATAGAGTCTGAAATCCGGGTAGATAGGTAAGGAAAGTCAAAGCTCTATTGATCAGAGTATCATAGTGTGAATCAAATATTGATATAAAGTATGGCTTAACTAGGGTTCAGATCAAGGTCTAGTCTCATGGTATAAGATGACTATGGGCATCAAGTAACCCTAAAAAAGTGTCTACATCAGGGAGGGAAGGAGTACATGGTAGTGGTGGTATATTTTTGAAATCTTTCTGCCATATTTTCCATTCTTACTTGAGTAAGACCACCTTACTTTTCAGCATCCCAAAATTCAGATGTCCATCTTCTATAAATACTAACAGAGAAGAAGCTTTGGTTTTAGTGGATGTGAACCAACCATGGTGCCCTGGCATCTTAATTGTCAGTAGTTACGTCCTGACATTTGATACAGTGTGTGGTCTATAGGTGCTGATACCCAGCCTCAGCTTTTTAAAACGTTGGTCTTCTTCCTGATCATATTCACTTGGATGCTTCATAGAGTCCTCAAACTCAGAATGGCCAAACCTAAGCAATTCATTTTACTTCAGGGCTCATGTTCCTCCTGAATTTGCTATCTCAGGAAACAGAACCCTCTAGGAATTTGGGAGTCATTTATGATGCCTCCCTCTTTTTGTCATCCATTCCTTCAGCCAGGCAAGCACTAAAGTCAGGGGCTTCTATCTTCTTATCCCCATTCTTAAGCCACTGCTCTGGTTCAGCTCTTATTATCTCCTTGTGGTCACCAACCTTTGTTCTAACATCTTCCTAACTGTCCTCCCTGCCTCTAGGAAAGTTTATATCTCCAATTAATTCTCCAATAGCTC
The DNA here is from genome assembly GCF_000298275.1 of Orycteropus afer afer. NCBI lineage: Eukaryota > Metazoa > Chordata > Mammalia > Tubulidentata > Orycteropodidae > Orycteropus > Orycteropus afer. The sequence continues at coordinate 12,933,935 of NW_006921632.1, read as the reverse complement.
TAGGGGAATCTTCCTAAAATCCAGATCTTATAATTTCTTTCCCTTGCATAAAAATCTTTCAATGAGTACCCAATGTTCACCCAAACCTATTTCCATGTTTAGTTTATGGGTCTCCTTCTCAGTCAAGTTGAAAATTCCTGAAACATTCCCTCACCTTCCTTATCATTACCTGGAAGAACTGCCACTACTTTGTGTCTCACTGCACCAGCTTTTATCATTACTCCTATTTGTATATTTTATTTTATCCCTTCACTAGATTGTAAGTTTCTGAAGGACAAGAATTTTGTCATCTTTGTTGCATATAGTGCCTGGAATCTAGTAGCTAATCAAACTGTTTTTGAAAAAAGTGAATATATTTTTGGTGTACCTACTGTTCTCAGTTATAAAGTTGATTTAATGTCAATGCTGTGGG
>NW_006921632.1:12926285-12933199 GCF_000298275.1 Orycteropus afer afer | reverse complement strand
AGATGTACAATGGGAAATGAAGGCTGAGGTCCACCTTAATTCTTTTTTTTTTTTGAAAAATAGAGACAGGGAGAAATAAACAAAGTTGGATAATATATGTCTGTCAATTGAGTAAAATGTCTTAAGGCTTTATTTCTTCATATAGTTTACCTTGAACATCAGGATTTTACCTTGGCCCTTAAAGCACTTTTAAAGCAAAGGCTGTTCTCCCCTTATGTCAATGCAGCCCTTTAATAATGCCATAAAATGAAAATAAACTTGCTTAGAAAATGTAGACTAATTTGTTATGAATACCAAGACTCATCAGCAAAGACCCCACCCGTGCATTCTAAGCAAAGAAAAGAAAGTTCCAAATTTAGAACTCATTTCATCTCCCGGAATATAAAGTAATCAGTCATTTTGGACTTTAGGATTTGTTCGTGAAGCTATTATTTCAATTGAAATGAAGTTGAACGAAAATAATAGCCTATCATTGCAATTATATCATTTGTAGCCATTATAGTAAACAGTTTTCATACATTTAATTTGTTTGCATCCCAGAAATGAAATCTTTTCAGGTCTTGAATTCATAGCAAGTTTGCTTTTGCTAAAATGTGTTTTGAAAAGATTTTCCACCAAATATTGTTTTTTCCTGACATAGGAGTTGTTTCTGCTGTTCTTGCCTACAACCCCCTTCATTTTAATCTAAAGACCATTGTCCTTTGTCTAGAGCTTGAGAAGGCTCACTCACTACATGACTGTCAAATGAAGAAATTGCCACAGGGAGGACGGCAGCAGTCACAGTCCTTCAACACTGCAGGCTCGTTCCACTTACTGATTGAGGCTTTGCTTTGGGCTGTGTCTGTAGCACATGTGTTCTGATGGCCTCATTTGGGGTAACATTTTAAACAAAGCTTGCTCTAGCAAGGACCAATTGCATGACCCATAATTAGTCTGAATAACATTTTCCATTTTAAATTCTGAGTTTATGGGGTTTACTACTTGGCCTATAAAATCTTGTTCCAAGCTTAGACTTGGCATAGTTTTCAGAATAAGCAAATTTACCATGGCAATAAATCACAAGCTCACTTCTAGAACCTATGGGATGAAGAGCAAGCTTGCATATAACTGACAGGGAAAAGGCCCTGCCGGTTTATGTGAGGGTGGCAGCATCCTTGCTGGTGCTGGTTTTATGCATAATGCTGTACAATATCACCAGCAGACCTAGATCTTGGGAGGGCCAAGGATGAGAGTCAGGAAATGGACACATAAGTGATGTTCTGGTCGTCTGGGGGTAAAGAAGTAGAGAAAGGCTTCATAGAGTAAAGAATAAGAATGACATGAATTTGCGGGAGTGTTTCCCTATGCGTTTGATTTCAGGAGGCTATGTGAACAAATTCATATATTGGACTGGTATTTTTTTTTAATGATGAAACATACCCATTGGGAGTTCTGGCAATTATTTTTTATTTTGCCCCCAGAAAAGACAGTGACCAGCATCCACTGAAATAAATAAACATTTCCATTTCACATTACTCATTTGACAGAACCATTGTTGGAAGTAGTATAGTGTCCCGAAGTGGTTGTCAAAGGGTGGTCCCTAGACCAACAGCACCAACGCTGTCTGGGATCTCATTAGAAATACAATTCTTGGAATCTTCCTCAGACCTACTGAATCAGAAGCAATGGGGTGGGAAGTAATCTGTGTTTTTATCAGTTATTCTGATGCTTGCCAAAGCTTGAGAACCACTTATATTGTGATTAGGATAAATAGGATCAGATGGACCTGACTTTTTCTCTTGTCTCTCTTATTTTTGCAAATTATTTAACATCCCTGAGCCTCAATTTCTTTATTTACAAAATGGATATATGAATAATGATGGTGATACTATCATAATAATGACAAAGATAATAATAATGACAACAACAATAACAATACCTACTCTGTGAAGTTTTATAGTGATTAAATGAATTAATGTGCATAGAGCCCTTAGCACATTGTCTGGTACATAATAAGTGCGTAATAAGTAATTGCAATCAATCCTCATTATTTGTGGATTTTGTATTTATGAACTCATAAATACAAAAATTACTAAATTTTATTTGTATTCCCCAAGTCAACACTTATGATACACTTGTGGATATGTTTAGAGCAGCAAAAAATTTGAGTTGCCAGGCATACACATTCCCAGCTGAGGTTGAAAAAGGAGATGCTCTCCCTTCTTGTTTCAGCTCTTACACTCTAAATAAGTGTTCTTTTTAAAAACTTTATTTATTTTAGTACTATGTATTTTGCATTTTTATGCTTATTTTGGTCATTTTGCTGCTTAAAATGGCCCTCGAATATGGTACTGAAGTGCTGTCTGGTATTCCTAAGTGCAAGAAGTCTGTGATCTTCCTTATGGAGCAAATGTATGTGTTGGATAAGCTTTATCCAGGCATGAGGTATAGTGCTGTTGGCTGTGAGTTCTATGTTACCGAATGTACAGTGCATCCAAATAAAGAAGAGGAAATTTATTGATCTGTATGTGAGATTACACTGTAAAGCGCTAAAATGACATCTATAGTGCATGATGAAGCTATGGAAAAGTAGATAAATTAGTGAATTCATGAGATGACAATCAATACAAAAAGTGTACTGGGCAGTACTGTTGTGAGGCCAAAAGCCAAGGCGATCTATGATTTGTTAGCCAGGGTCAGGAAAAAGTTAAACCTTTCTTGGCTAGTGTTATATTATAAAGATATGCTGCATATAATTAATAATTTATAAGAAATATATATTAAATAAGATTTTTTTTCCCCAAACAAACACACACATATCACAAGATTGTATAATCAGACAAAAATGTGACCAGAGGCCTACAGGAACCAAATCCTGTATTTCTCCAAGTAGTGATGACTTTGTAGTCACTAATTCAGTGTTCATGGCAACCTTGTAGAATATAGCTACCATGAGTAAGCAGAATTGACTGGGTTATACCTGTACAAATAGAGAAGAAAGGAGAAGTGGAAGAGGCATTTCCAATTTATTAAGGTATGATACCAAGCATCCTTATTCCTCTTAACTCATTGAAGAAAACATAGCTCTTTTTGTAGAATGTGGGCATGGGGCTACAGCTTATGTCCTATGTAGCTATGGCAACTCATCTTTCACTTTGGCTGTTGAGGTCTAATGATTTTCCTTAAATAATGTAAGTCCAAACAAAGAATAGAAGAGCAAGTGGGATAGTACACTTTGAACAAAGGATAGTAAACAAAGAAGCTGTCTTCCTAAAGCCAGGAAAAATGATTTTATTTCTGTTAAGTGATTTCTCAATTCTTTTTCAAGTTATTTAGGTAGACGTCAGTCAGGTAGTAGAAAGTGTATAAAATGTCAACAGAGCATGAGGAATTTACTTATACATGTGGTGTGTGAAGAAATGTTTAGCATCAATTAACTAATATTTTTAAGATGTTTTGATGATGAATGTTACTATTGAAGTTAAAAAAATATTATCTCAATGATTATGAATCTGTCATTATCTGTAACAATTATAATATACAGCTTTGTTATTGCCTGTAATTGCACTTATTTATTTCATAATTTAGAACCAAAAGAATTTTAGAACATGCCTCAAAGATTTAAATATAGCTTTAATAAGAACATTTATTCTAAATAAATACACACTGCAATAATTGACAAATTATCTGATATTTGGAATTTCAAATGTTTGTCGTTACTACTATGATTAAAAGCAAGTGATTTTTCACGTTGAACTCTGGAATCTATATTCTGAAGTTTTTTACATCTTGAAAGTAGCCTGAACTGCTTCTATCTTAATGTGCACACTTGTGTGTACACACACACACACACACGCACACACATACACACACTCAAACTTCTCCCAAAAGGTGAATCCTGTCATATATATGCTGGGTAATATCAAACAGTTATTTGCCAAAACTACATCGATAAAACTGAAAATTCTCCTTCAATTTTACTTAAGTGTGGAGATAGCACAAATAAGGGACCTACATGTTTCATTTGTAGACAAAGCCAATTACTATAATGAAATGTGCAAAGACCTGGAGTCTGAAAACCAAAAAGGAAGAACACACTCAGCATTTCTCAAACTGAAAGAACTGAAGAAAAAATTTAAGCCTTGAGTTGTCATATTGAGAGATTCTATGGGCAAAATATTGGATGATGCAGGAAACATCAAGAGAAGATGGCAGGAATACACAGAGTCACTGTACCAAAAAGAACTGATCGATCTTCATCCATTTCAAGAAGTGGCATATGATCTAGAACCAATGGTAATGAAGGAAGAAGTCAAAGCTGCAATGAAAGAACTGGCGAAGAACAAGGCTCCGGGAATTGATGGCATACCGATTGAGATATTTCAACAAACAGATGCCCCATTGGAGGCACTCACTCAGTTATGCCAAGAGATTTGGAGGACAGCTACCTGACCAACTGACTGGAAGAGATCCATATTTGTGCCCATTCCAAAGAAAGGTGATCCCACAGAATGTAGAAATTATAGAACAATATCATTAATATCACATGCAAGTAAGATATTACTGAAGATAATTCAGAAACGTTTGCAGCAGTATATTGATAGAGAACTTCCAGAGGTTCAAGCTGGATTCAGAAGAGGACGTGGAACAAGGGATATCATAGCTGTTGTCAGATGGATCTTGGCTCAAGGCAAAGAATACCAGAAAGATGTTTACTTGTGTTTTATTGACTATGCAAAGGCATTTGATTGTGTGGATCATGACAAATTATGGATAACATTGAGAAGAATGGGAATCCCTGAGCACTTGATTGTACTCATGAGGAATCTGTACCTTGACCAGGAGGCTGTCGTTCGAACAGAACAAGGGGACACTACATGGTTTAAAATCAAGAAGGTAGTGCGTCAGGGTTGTATTCTTTCTCCACACTTATTCAATCTCTATGCTGAGCAAATAATCCGAGAAGCTGGACTATATGAAGAAAAACGTGGTATCAGGATTGGAGGAAGAATCATTAACAACCTGAGATATGCAGACGATACAACTTTGCTTGCTGAAAGTAAGGATGACTTAAGGCACCTACTGATGAAGGTTGAAGAATACAGTCTGCAGTATGGATTACATCTCAACATAAAGAAAACAAAAATCCTTACAACTGGACCAATGAGCAGCATCACAATAAATGGAGAGAAGATTGAGGTTGTCAAGGAATTCACGTTGCTTGGTTCTACAATCGATGCCAACGGAAGCAGCAGTCAGGACATTAGATGACGTGTAGCATTGGGGAAGTCAACTGTGAAGGAACTGTTTCAAGTGCTGAGGAGCAAGGATATCTCCTTGAGGACTAAGGTGTGCCTGACACAAGCCATGATATTTCCAATCGCCTGGTATGCATGTGAGAGCTGGACAATGAATAGGGAAGACTGAAGAAGAGTTGATGCTTTTGAGTTGTGGTGCTGGCGAAGAATGCTGAAAGTACCATGGACTTCTAAAAGAACTAACAGATCTGTCCTGGAGGAAGTGCAGCCAGAATGCTCCTTGGAAGCAAGAATGGCCAGACTTCGTCTCCCCTATTTTGGTCATGTTGCAAGAAGGAACCATTCCCTGGAGAAGGATGTCATGCTTGGTAGGGTGGAGGGTCGATGAAAGAGGGGGAGGCCTTCAGGGAGATGGATTGATACAGTGGCTGCGATGATGGGCTCGAGTATAGCAGGGATTGTGGGGCTGGCGCAGGATCGGGCAGTGTTTAGTTCTGCTGTGCATGGGGTCGCTATGAGTCGGAAATGACTCGACGGCACTTAACAACAACAACAACAACATGTTTCATTTTGGAGTGCAAAATTGTGATTTAGATATAACATAATGATATAAAATAATTTCACAGATGACCCTCAGAAAGCAGCACTCTTTGAGGGAATGACATAGGGAGAGTATTTAGAAAACAGATGGCTAGATTACACAGTGAAATCCTTCATGGTGATGGTGAGATATGGGAACCTGGGAAGTTTCCTCTTCTTGAAGGTATAGTAGAAAGAATTGAGGGGAAGTCTCTCTTGTGAGATGGCCTCTCTCTCTCTCTTTTTCCTGACTAGTGGATAATGTGCTAAGAAGTAGAATGTTGTATGGACTCACAAGAATGGGATGTGAGATCAGGTGAGTCTTAGTGCGAGTCCCTTCTTTATTTCTAGCTGTGTGATCTTGGGTGAGCTGCTTAACTTCTCTGAACCTCATTTTCCTGAAATTTGTAAGATGAGTATATTGAGCTCAAACAAGATAATAAATATGAAAACATGGTTAAACTGTAAAATGTTACAAAATTTTAGTTTTTACTATTATAAAGATTATAATCCCACATTATATGCATTTCTTCTTTTCTCAGGAAGCAATTAGTAGGTCAAGGATCCTGTCATCTTTCTCCCACCATTAACACTCCCAGGTAGGCAGGTTGGACACCTGACTAATTGAGTTTGTAAGGTGACAGAGATATTGCCCTTGCTGCCCTGGATCTTAAATCACTACAGTTAGAGTAATAGGTAAATGGATACATTTTTCTAAATGCACATATCTACACAAATATATAAACACTTCTATCTTTGGTGATTGACAATATTCATTTTCTCGAACTAAAGAGATATCACTTGGGAGACTTCTAAATGCCATCTTTGAGGTTCATGCTGAAGGGGAGATTCAGAGGGAAACATTTTGTAGGAAGAGCCTTATAGCATTTTGTCCAGACTCCTTCCACAGATGGGATCCAAGGTGCCTATTATCTTTACGATGATGAGGTTCTAGCATATGGTTGGTGATTTCCTTCTATCTGCTTGGGGATTCAAACCAGGATTAGAAACCCAACGAAGCTATTTTTAGGAACAATTGTACAATATAATGACCTTCCATTTCCTCTATTTTGTTTCTTATTACATAATTAATCATGC
>NW_006921632.1:12892193-12900326 GCF_000298275.1 Orycteropus afer afer | reverse complement strand
GGAGTGTCCTTGGGATTACTGGAAAGCAGAACCTCTTCTTAAGCCCCTGGAATCTGGTAGAGTGCTGTCTCTTTAGGTTGCCTTTAGCTGCTGGTTACATGTTGATTTGTTTTGTCTTGGTTTTATGGCTTAATATTTTGAAAAGGTGAATTTGGTGTATTTTATTTTATTATTGATTCAGGTATGTTGAGTCACTCTGCTGTTTTCTTTGTGATGGTGGAATCACTGTGTGGAATGTGGATATGTGTTTCTGTTTGTCATAAAGAAGGTTTAGAGTTCGAAGCGGGAAGTTTTATGGTAATTGGCTGAATATGGTTTCTTCTACTGAATGAGTGAAGTTATTGGCGGAGAAGGTGGGAGCAGAAGAAGGAAAGCTTGGTGTTGCTAGTGTCGGTTTCTTGGGCTTTGCACAGGCTGTTATTGATGATGTAGCTATTTACAAGACCGCAGCTTGATCTCAGGAAAGATTCCTGTTGTTAGGAAGTTGCCATTTTCCAGCAGGCTCAGGCACACTTAAAGACCCCGCTTCTGAGGCCCCTCGGTGCCAGAAAGCTGATCCAAGGAAAATTCTCAGGACCACACTCAGCCATGGCTTCCTCTCTCTTCCTGCCCTGTCTGCCTGTGGTGCTGGCACAATCCCCCAGACCGCTAATGGCTCGGAGTTTGTCTGTGATACCGCCCACCTGAGGTGCCAAAGATATGCACGATTTCAGCTATGCTGGAGTCCCGATATCAGTGACAAAGATAAGCACAATGTCTCCCAGGCTGACCCAAGCCCACTCAGTGACCTGCTGACAGGAGAGCGAGCTCACCCTCCTGGAGCACCAGTGAGCTCTCTACTTGAGTTTCAGTGGTGCTGTGCACACCTGTTTGCACTTAGGTGACCCAAGTTACCGATAAAATCAGGTGCAGGAGGCAGATCCTTGGGACTGTTTGCTGGGATGTTGGTGTGGTCACTGGTATGCTGATATAGGATGTCTTCTTTCTTCGCTCATGGGGATCTCAGGTGGCCGCCCTTGCCCACCAGTCAGTGACTGCCCCAGGGAAGTTTCTAATGGCCTCTCTCAGCTGCCTGTCCATCCTCTGCCAGATAGATCTTTCTTAAATAATCTCCCTGTGCCTTTCCTCTAATTCTTCTCTTCTGTGTTTGGTGTACTCTGATTCAGTGAGCTGTTCAGAGTACCAAAATCCCTAATTCAGACTGGTGCACCTAGTTTTTCAAGCACTTAGATGCTAGAGGGAAATAACGTGGTGCTTACTGATGAGACTCCATTTTGAATCCTTGCTCAAACGCTTTTAAGACTCTAGTCGCTACTCACCAAAGTAAGATGTAGAACAAGATTTTTAAGTACTATGTTGTGTCAGTTGAGCATTATGTTCCCTGGGATTATGGTCCTGAGCCTGCAGTCCTGGTGATTCTCTCCCTCAGGGTGTTTGGTTGTCTCTGAGAAGCTATTCCAACCTCGTCCTCTGTTACTTCTGTAATGTATGTGGTTAATTTTGTAGCCAAGTACATGTTTAACACTGTCTTCAACCAAATCTATCCTTAGCCTGGGTATATTTCTGTTCATCTACCCCCACCTGGTCTTCTCACCGGTCTAAACATTTTTACCAATTGCCTAGTGTTTGGTGTCACTGGTAATGCATTACTGTGCATGTAATAATATTTGCTTCTGTTGTCTATATTTTTTTGTACATGTTTCTGTGTTCTCCCTTTTCCCCTTGGCATTGTGCTGGTCACACACTCTTGCTATACCACCCTTTCTCTTACCCAAATCAATATATGACCCCCAAATTGTCAGAAATTTTTCTTCCCCTTGACTCCCATCTCTGGTAACCAACAAAATGAATTTTCTTCCTTGTATAAACCTTTACTTCACTTTTTACAATAATGGGATCATACTATATTTGTCCTTTCATGGTTGACTTATTTCACTCAGCATAATGTCCTCCAAATTCATCCACATTATGAGGGGATTAGTGGATTCTTCATTATTTGTTAATGTTGCATAGTATTTCATTATGTGAATGTACCATAGTTTGATTAGCCATTCATCTGTTGATAGGCACGTAGGTTGTTTCCATCTCTTTGCTATAGTGAATTGTGCTGCAATCAATATGGGTATGCGTATGTCTATTCGTTTCCTGGATCTCACCTTTTTAGGGTATATTCCTAGTAATGGAATTAATTGCTGGATCAAATAGTATTTCTATTTTCAATGTTTTAAGGAAATGCCATACCATTTTCCACAATGGCTATACTATTTCACAGTCTCACCAGCAGTGTGTGAGGATTTCAGTCTCTCCATACCCTCACCAGCATTTGTTATTTTCTGTCTTGTAGAACTTTGCTATTATGGTGGGGTGAAATGATACCTCAATATAGTTTTTATTTGCTTCTTTCTAATGGCTAATGATCACGAGTATTTCCTCATGTGTTTGTTGGCTCCCTGTATATCTTCTTTAGTGAAGCATCTGTTCCTGTTCTTTGCCCATTTTTAAATTGCATTGCTTGTCTTTTTAGTGTTGAGATGTTGAAGTTTTCTATAAATTTTGGAGATAAGTCCCTTGTCAGATATGTCATAGCCAAATATTGTTTCCCAATATTCTCTTTTTATCCTTTTGGTGAAGTCTTTTGATGCACATAAAAATTTAATTTTTAAAAGGTCCCAGTCATCTACTTCCTCTTCTGCTGCTTGTGCATTTTGAGTTATGCTTGATAGTCTATTTATGCCATAACTTTAGAGCCCCTAAGTTTGCCTATTTTATCTTTGATGAACTTTATAGCTTTGGATTTTACATTTACATCTTTGATCCAAGGTATCATTTCATCTCATCCATAATAGCAAAGTTCGTTTTTGTGTATGCAGTGAGGTATGGGTCTTGTTTCATTTTTCTGTAATTGGATATCCAATTTTGCCAGTACTATTTGTTAAAGAGACTATCTCCTTCCCATTTAGTGGTTTTGGGCACTTTGTCCAAGATCATCTGTCCATAGATGGATGGGTCTGTTTCTGGGTTCTCAAATTCTGTTTCATTGGTCTACTTGTCTACCACTGTAGCAATACCATGCAGTTTTGGCTACTGTGGCTGTATAGTAGATTTTGAGATCAGGCAGTGTGAGACCATCTACTTTATTTTTCCTCTTCAGCAGTGCTTTGCTTATCTGAGTTGTCTTTCCTTTCCTATGAAGTTAGTGATTGGTTTTTCCATGTCCTTAAAGAATGCTGATGGAATCTGGGTTGGGATTGCATTGAATGTATAGATTTCTTTGGGTAGTATAGTCATTTTTTTAATGCATTTTATTGAAATATAATTTATGCACAGTGAAATACACAAAACTAAAGTGACATGGGTCAATGCATAGTATAGTCATTTTTACAATATTCAGTCTTCCTATCCATGAATATATTTCTGATTCTTTGCTTTCAGCCAAGATCCATGTGACAGCAGCAATGATGTTCCTTTTATCACATTCTCTTCTGAATCCAGCTTGCATTTCTGGAAGTTCCCTGTCAATATACTACTGCAACCACTTTTGAATTACTTTTAGCAAGGTTTTACTTGTGTGTGATATTAATGATATTGTTCAATAATTTCCACATTCTGTTGGATCACCTTTTTTTGGGATGAGTACAAATATGGATCTCTTCCAGTCAGTTGGCCAGGTAGATGTCTTCCAAATTTCTTGGCATAGATGAGTAAGTGCCTCCAGCACGACATCTGTTTGTTGAGACATCTCAATCGGTATTCCGTCAATTCTTGGAGACTTGTTTTTTGCCAATTCCATCAGTGCACTTTGAACTTCTTCCTTCAATACCATTGGTTCTTGAGTATATGCCACCTTCTGAAATAGATGAATATTGACCAAATCTTTTTGGTGCAGTGATTCTGTGTTCTGTCCTGGAAGAAGTCCAGCTGGAATGCTACTTGGAAGCGAGAATGGCCAGACTTCCTCTGACTTACTTTGATCATGTTGTCAGCAGGGACCATTCCCTGGAGAAGGATATCATGCTTGGTAAAGTAGAGGGTCAGTGAAAAAGGGGAAAGCCCTCAATGAGATGGATAGGGATAGTGGCTGCAATGATGAGCTTAGGTATAGCAAGGATTGTAAGGCTGGCATAGGACTGGGCAGTATTTCATTCTGTCGTACATAGGGTTGCTATGAGTCAGATCTGACTCGAGGGCATCTAACAACAACAACAACAACAATTTGCTGTGTAAACTTTCATTAAAAATACAGGCAGTAGTGATACTGCCTCGGAAACGCAAGGAGGGGTCGCTATGAGTCGGGGCCGACTCGACGGCACATAACAACAACAACAACAACAATTTGCTGTGTAAACTTTCATTAAAAATACAGGCAGTAGTGATACTGCCTCGGAAACGCAAGGAGGGGTCGCTATGAGTCGGGGCCGACTCGACGGCACATAACAACAACAACAACAACAAAGATTGTCTATGCAAAGCTCTTAGTAAACAGACCATGTTGTTGCTGTCAGTTGCTGTTGAGTTGATTCTGACTCAAGACAACCTATATGTGCAAAGTATAACTGTTTCATAGAGTTTCGAGGTTGTGACCTTTTGGAAGCAGATTGACCTGTCCTTCAAGGTGCCAGGCAGTGTTTCATTCTATTGGTATGAGTCAGAGCCGGCTTGATGGCGCCTAACAACCCCAACAACAATCAATGAATAAAGCATGTTCTTCCATTTATGTAGGTCTCTTTTAGTTTCTTGTAGTAGTGTTTTGTAGTTTCTTTTGTATAGGTCTTTTGTGCCCCTGGTAAGATTTATTCCTAAGAATTTTACCTTTTTGGTAGTATTATAAATGGTAGGAGCTCTGGTAACGTAGTGCCTAGGGCACTTGACTGCTAACCAGAAGGGTAGTGTTTCAAACCCAACCACTCCTCGGAAAGAAGTTTGGGCAATCTACGTCCATAATGATACTGCCTCGGAAACCCAAGGAGGGGTCATTATGAGTTGGGTCTGACTCGATGGCATATAACAACAACAACAACGTTGTGAATGGTATTGGTTTCCTTATTTTCTTATTCTATCATTTTCTATGTTCTTGAATAGTTTGAGCAGTTTAGGTTTCAGTTCTCTGAACATTTGATAGACTTCTTCAGTAATGCTGTCTGGATCAGGACTTTTTTGTGTGGGGAGTTTTTCTTTTTCACCTGATAAATCTTTTCTTTTGTTACGGGTCTGTTCATGTATTCTATCTAAGACTGGGCTAGTTTAGATAGGTCTTGTTTCTAGAAATTTGTCCATCTCTTCCAGGTTCTTGAATCTGTTGGAATAAAGTTCTTCATATTTTGAACTATCTTTTTTATTTCAGTTGGTTCTGTTGTGATGTCTCCCTATTCATTTATTATTCATACTTTTTGCTTCTTCTTTCTTTTCCTATATTGAATTTGCCAACAGTTTGTTGATTTTGTTAATCTTTTAGAAGAAGAACCAGCTTCTTGTCTTGTTAATTTTCTCTTTTTTTTTTTTTGTTTGTTTGTTTTCTGCTTCATTTATTTCTGCTCTGATCTTTATTATTTCCTTTCTTCTGGATACTATAGGTTTCTTTTGTAACTCTTTTTCTAATTGTTGGAGTTGTTGAGTTAAAGTGTTGATTTTGATTCTTTCTTCTTTTTTGATGTGTGCATTTACTGCTATACATCAACCTCTGAGCACTGCTTTTACTGTGTCTCAAAGGTTTTGGTAAGTTGTGTTTTCATTCTCATATCTTTCTAGCAAATTTTTTTTTTTTTTTTAAATTGTGATTTGGGTGAAAGTTTACAGAATAAATTCACTTTTCACACAGCAGTTCACATACACTTTGTCTCACGACATTGACTAAATTTACCCCAATGCAACAGCTCCCCTCCCACTTCCTCCCAATAGTTACTTCTTCCCTGTGTGCATCCCTCCATGCACTCCTGCCCCCTGTGCATAAACAGCCCTTCTTTCTCCCATGATTGTTGTCTCCAAGGAGTGTATCTACCTCAGGTAAATGTTCACTCATATGTCTGTCTTTTGGTTGGCTGGAAGCCACAGTTGTGAGTTCAATTCCAGACCTGAAGAGCAGTTAGGGGCCATAGTCTCAGTGGTTCCACCAGGCTCTATCAGACCAGCAAAACTGGTCCTCCCCCCCTTTTTTTTTCTCCAAATGATTTTGAGTTTTGTTCCACATTGTTCTCCCTCTCTATCCAGGATCTCCTATATCAATCCCCCTCTGAGTGGTTGACAGTGGTAGCCAGGCACCATCTAGTTCTTCTGGTCTCATAGTTGTACAGGCTGAGGATTGCATGGTGTACCAGTTGCTTGGACTAATTGTTTCCATGAATCTTTGGTTTTCCTCATTCTTCTTTGTTCTGGATGAGGAGAGACCCATCGTTACATCTAGATGGTAACTTGCAAGCTTTTAAGATCCCAGTCACTACTTGCCAAAATAGGAGGTGGAACAATGTTTTGTGTAGTATGTTATGCCAATTGAGCTTGATGTACCCTTTGACTATGGTCCCAAGCCCACAGGTTCAACTACTCAGTCCCTCTGCGTAGCTGGCTGTGACCAAGAAGTGACTACAACCTTGTCCCTTGTCAGCTTTACTATACAACTGGGAATTCTTACAGAACATACAAATACACTTGTAGAACCATTGTCTGCCAACCCTATACATGGTCTTGGGTACACTCCCTGCTGCATAGACATACCTAATAGTTCAATCTGTCCACCCATGTACCTCTCTATGTACAAAATGGTTCATCTTTGTTGTCTGCACCACCCATGCACCTCTCTATGTCTTCCTCTTCCTCAATGCCACCATGTTGATTCTAGCATTTTTTTTTAAATTCCACACTTTATTTCTTCTGTTACCAGTAGTTTTTGAGTGTATTATTCTGTTTCCACATATTTGATTTTTTTTTTCTTTTGATCTTCCTATTATTAATTTCTAATTTTATAGCATAGTGATCAAAGAAGATTCTTGGTAGTATTTCAGTGTTTTTAAATTTATTGAGGCTTGTTTTGTGGCCTAACATATGGTCTATTCTGAAGAATGACCCATGTGTACTGAAGAAGAATGTGTATTGTGTTTTATTGGGCAGAGTGCTCTGTACATGTCTATGAGGTCAAGTTGTTTGATTGTGTTGTTGAGTTCTTTTGTATCTTTGGTGAGTTTTTTTTTCCTAGTTGCTCTGTCCTTCCTCCAAAGTGGTGTGTTAAAGTCTTCTGCTACAATTGTAGAGTTGTCCATTTTTCCTTTCAACTCAGCTAATGTTTGCTTTATGTATTTTGGAGCTCTTTCATTGATATTTATTATGGTAATGTCCTCTTGGTCAATAGACTCTTTTAACATCATATAACAAAAAAAACAAACTTACTGCCGTCAAGTTGATTTGACTCATAGCTACCCCTCCTTGGGTTTCCAAGGCAGTATCTCTATGGGAGTAGATTGCCTTATCTTCCTTCCAAGGGGTGGCTGGTAGGTTTGAACCACCAGCTTTCTGGTTAGCAGTCAAATGCCTTAGGCACTACACCACCAGATCTTTATCCGTTATGCTGTTTTTCACCTTGAAGTCTATTATATCAGAAATTAATATTGCCACTCCTGGTCTTTTTTGGTTGCCATTAGCTTGATATATTTTTGTCTACTCCTTGGTTTTTAATTTACTTTTATCTTTGTTTCTACGGTGGGTCTCTTGTAGGCAGCACATTGATTTTTTCCTTATCCAATCTGCCATTCTTTTTCTCTTGACTGGTGCATTTAGTTCATTCACCTTGAGTGTAAGTAGTGATAGTTATGTATTTACTGCTGTCATTCTATTGTGTTTTTTGTTGTGTTGTTTGTGATTTCTTTGTTCTAAATATTTTTCTGTTCTGAGTTCATTTTGTTATCAAGTATTTTTTCTTCATTATTGTTGGTTTTGTGTTTACTAAGCCCTTGTGTTTTTCTTTTTTCTTAGTTTGGTTAGAAACATTGTTAATTTTCTTTGTTGTTGCCTTAGAAATAAATTTTTATCTCTCTAAATTTACAACAGTCTCTTCTATAAAGACATTGTCCTGACTTCCTCTCCATTTGGAAGTTTTGTAATTAAAACTTTTATTCCCTCTATTTGCTTTGTTGTTGATGTTTTTGTTAG
>NW_006921632.1:12887252-12891788 GCF_000298275.1 Orycteropus afer afer | reverse complement strand
ATCGACTCCTCTATATCTCTATTTAGACATTTTTTGAGTTTATTTTGATAATCTTTTTCTGGGTTGGATTCTAAGTAGTGGTGTCAAATGTCTTGATTTTAATTTGTTGTTCTCTGTTGTGGGTTTTCTATTGGAAGGACTCCCTTTAGCATTTCTTGTAGGGTTGCTCTGACTTTCACAAATTCCCTTAATTTCTGTTTGGGAATATCTTGATTTCACCCTTGAGGGACAGTTTGGCTGGATATATAACTCTTTGTTGGCAGTTCTTTTTCCTTCAAGGTTTTGTATATGCTATCCCATTGCCTTCTTCCCTGTACGTTTTCTGCTGAGAAATCAGAACTTAGTCTTATTGGTTGCCCATTGCAGGTAGCATTTCATTTTCCCTGAACTGCTCCTAAGATTCTTTCTTTGCCTTTAGTTTTGGAAAGTTTGGAAAGATTAATGATATGTCTTGATGACTTTCTCTTGGGGCCTATCCTGTACAGGATTCATTGAGCTTCTTGGATTGATATCTTTTCTTCTTTCATGATATGGGGGAAATTTTCTGTTATCTAGTCTTTGACAGTTTTCTTAGGGTTTTTTTTTTTTTTTCTTTCTTTTTGCCTTTTCTTGTTCTGGGATTACAATCAGGTCTATGTTATTTCATTTTATGTCATCCCATATAACTCTTAGGTTTTCTTCATTTCTCTTAAATCTTTGTTCTGATTTTTCCTAATACAAGCTGGCATCAAAAGATTTGTCTTCTAGCTGGGAAATGCATTCTTCAGCCAGTTGTAGTCTACTCTTTTGTCCTTCCAATGTATTATTTATCTCTGTAATTTTAGTCTTCATCATCTGGGTTTCTAATTGCTGTTTTTATATAATTTCTTATTATGAATTTATTTTGTTATTTTCCTCTTGAATGATTTTCCTGAGTTCTTCAGGGGTATTGTCTGTCCTCTTGCTGCTTCAGTTTATGGTTTCCTTAAGCTCTTGGAGAGTCCAAGAGTCCAATATAGATATCTTTTGAATTTCTTATCAGATACTTCATTTCCTTGTTCTTCCTCAGGGAGGATTCCTAATTCTTTAGTTGGATACTTGTTTCTACTATCTTGACCTTTTTGTTGTTGTTGTTGTTGCTTGATTTGAACTTGTCTGTTGTTTCCTAGACATTTTGAAGTTGTTGTCTTTATTTGTTAGTTATGTACTGATTTTTTTTCCCACTCTGGTTTTATGTTTTACGTTGTCTTAATATATCTGGAAGTGTGGAGCAGGTGTACTTCTTTGGTTGGTAACTTGGCTGTGCTGCATTGCTCTCCAGCTTTCTCTGTGTTGGTGGAATCACTAGTGCAGATGTGGGTGTTGGTCTCTGTTCATTATGAAAAGGACTTGCAATTGGGGCAAGCAGGTGTTGTCCACTGTTGTGATCCTGTGGTGCAGGAGCTATTGGTGTTACTTGTCTCTTGGATGAGGTGGTCAGTGTAGCAGTTACGGCTGATTGGTGGAGGGTTAATACATTCCTCCCATTGGATGAGATAGAAGAAAAAGAAAAAAGAAAAAATAAAGCCAAGGGGAAGAAGGAGAGAGGAAAAGATAGAACAAATTGATGACAAGAAACAGGGGGAAAGGAAAAAGAAAATAACAAAAAGAGAGAAAACAAAAGTTGGCAGGTGAGAGGGATGAAGGTTGGCAAAAATGAAAGACGAGGAAGCAAAGAGACAAGTGACCAGCTAGAAAGGAAGAAAAATTTGGCAAGAGGAAAGTAGAAAAATGAAGGAAGGATAAAGTATTTGAGGAGGGATCTCTCAAGTTATGTTCAACTAGTGGCCCTGGGAGCTGACTGTTGTGGCAGAAACTGCTAACTCACTGGAGCACCCCTACAGGAGAAAGGAGACTGGTGCAAGGAGTTACCCCCAGGGCAGAAAGCCTAACATTACACAGACTGGCACCATCTCATGTATTTTCCTCGATCTCCCTCCTTGTCTACACTATTTTCTGCTCTTGCTTCACTGCTTTATAGCATCTTGGCTCCAGCTGTCTTCTCTCTTTAGGTAACCTATAAGGATCCTATGTTTCAATCTCACCTCTATACACTTCTGCTTTAGTGTACTTCCAGATCCCAGTATGAGATGATCTATCAGCCTCAGTTCTTCCAGACTTGCCATCTCCTCCTCCTTCTCAAACTGGGCTAAGACAATTGAAAATGCAGCAATGAAACGGAATAACCCCATAACATCCTTTTTTTAAAACTTCACGGATAAGTTTAACAGTAATGGCAACTAATATTCACTGAGCACTTGATAGATTCTAGGGAATTAATAGAGCCACAGGGTTGCACAAATGGTTAAGCACTCAACTACTAGACTAAAAGTTGGTGGTTTAAGCCCATCTAAAGGCACCTAGGGAAACTAGCATAGTGATCTGTTTTGAAAAGATCACAGCCTTAAAAACATTATGGAGCAATCCTAATCTGCACATATGGGATTGTCTTAGCTGGAATACACTGGGCTGCAACTAACAACTAAGATGAAGAATTGTGAATATTGCAGATGATGTCCATTCTCATGGATTTTGTCTTCTGTTGGGGTGTCAAAAAATGAAGGAAAAGTCTACATATTTCTAGAGGTCCTTCTTGATACCAGGATCATTTGGGCTTTCAGCCCCTTATGCTGCCTCACATGCAAGTGTTACCTTTACTTCTACTGTCAATGTTTGGGAGAGTGGAGAGTCAAAACCTAATGCAAAAAACAACTATTTTTATTAAAAAGGAATAATACTCCCTGCTTAGACTTTGAATTTCTGTGCAACTTTGCAATAGTATTTTTGCACACTGTTTATTTTTATGTATTGTCATTATTTTTCTATTTGTTTATAAATTTCCTCAGGAGCAAGGACTTAGCCCATACCTTTTTCATTTTCCATAGAGTAGCCAAGATTCTTGCACAAAGTTGATGCTCAATAATTATTTGTTGCCTCTCTCGGTGGGCTAACTTGACAATACCTCTCAAGCTCTTACTTCATTCCATTTAGTTGATTCCCTAAGGCACTGCAAGTGACAACTCACTGAACCTTTCTTGAGGTTTGGAGTTTCAAAAAGGAAGGGAAAAATGGGCATTGCTAAGTGGAGATGCCAGGAATTGTGGTCTTGGGTGGCATATTTTGTTGCGTTTTATGAGAGAACTCACTCTCATCTGTGGTTTACTAATTACTGGTTTTTTTTTTTTTTTTTTTTTTTTTTTTTTGAGAACAAAGAAGTAAGAAAAAATTTCTTTTAAATAAAAGCCAAAAAATTATTATAGATCTTTTCTTTTGACATTCCTAAACAAACAAGAACAGGCCTAGATGGTGTCATTTTCAATTCTTGCCCTAACTGGTACTGTTTGATTTTTTTTTTTTCCATATTGCCCTGATTTTTTTCCCCCAATTATGTTTATATGTTGGGTGAGCACTACTGCTATATAGAACAACCAAGATGTCTTAACTGTGTACTTTGTATACAAAATCTTATTTTGTCATCTTCTGAGTTTGATTAACAATTAACTTTATGTATAATATTTTTTTATCCCTAGAGTGTTTCTTTTTGTAAGGATGGACTAACATCTTAGGCCCCTAGAGGCAAAGAATTCATGGATTTTATTTGAAAACTTTTTCTTATTATCCCCATATGGAAAACTCATACTAAAAAGAAAACTGAATGTTATACTATATGATTTAGAGATTTGTACTTTTGTTTTAGATTTTTTTTTTAAGCTTGCTTTCTATCCCTCTGGCTTAAGAGCTCCTTTTGGTACTGAGGAAATTCATAGAATAAGTTTCATAAGGAGCTTATGAAAAACTCCAAAAATAATCTTTTCAAGCTTCAAAGTTGCTTCAGAGATTTATAAAAACATGATGAGGAGGGGACTTGCTATTTCATTTGTCATATTCAAACCAGAAAAATAACTGAAATTCTAATAGCTTAAAGTTGAACTGGAAGTATCTCAGAGCAAATTTCTAACAGAGATACAAATAAAAATTGTTTGTTTTTGTTGTTGTTATATGCTGTCGAGTCAGACCTGACTCATAGTGAACCCTCCTTGGGTTTTTGAGGTGGGATCACTACAGAAGTAGATTGCCCAACCTTCCTTCTGAGGAATGGCTGGTGGGTTTGAACTACCAGCCTTCTGATTAGCAGTCAACTGCCTTAGGCACTATGCCAGAGCTCCTTAAATAAAAATTACAAGTGTCATTTAAAAATCTAATTTGTCTTTGTGATAGAGACAGGGAGGTGGTCCAACAGAAAAGAGCAACAATGAGCAGTACTTACTGAACCTGTTCCTTTTCTTTTTTTTTGATTGATTTTTTTTTTTTTTGGTTCTTTCCCAGGGTGACAAATTCATTTGAAATTAGAACAAAATCATCTAGCCAAGTAAAATTGAACATTCTTTATAATAATTAATTACGTCTACTATATGGTAGTATTGGGAGCTCTGGTAGCGTAGTGCCTAAGGCACTTGACTGCTAACCGGTTCAAATCCACCAGCCACTCCTCGGAAGGAAGATGGGGCAATCTACTTC
>NW_006921632.1:12865606-12886952 GCF_000298275.1 Orycteropus afer afer | reverse complement strand
GAGTATGTGGTAAAGATGGAGAAGACAATGATCTAAAGCCACATAAATATACCTTAGAGGGCCCTTCATTATTAGTGTTAAAATTGAAAGCAGAAGATAATGTCTAAGTGAGTGTCATTATTTTTTGTTGTTGTCATTGTTAGATACCTTACTTACATGCAACTGATTTTAAAGCTGGGTCTATTAATCCTGCCCAGAGTATAAGTCTCCTAAAAGGTTTTTGTGAGAAAGAATGTGTATGTGTGTGTGGGGGGGAAGGGGTGAGAAGGGACAGAAAGATTTTGAAAGCTGGACAATGAATAAGGAAGACTGAAGAAGAGTTGATGCTTTTGAATTGTGGTATTGACGAAGAATACTGAAAATACCATGGACTGCCAGAATAATGAACAAATCTATCTTGGAAGAAGTGCAGCCGGAATGCTCCTTGGAAGTGAGAATGATCAGACTTCATCTTACCTACTTTGGTTATGTTGTCAGAAGGGACCATTCCCTGGGGAAGGATATCATGCTTGGTAAAGTGGACGGTCAAGGAAAAAGGAGAAGGCTCTCAGTGAGATGAGATGGATGGCACAGTGCCTGCAACAATGGATTTAGGTATAGCAAGGATTGTGAGACTGGCACAAGACTAGGCAGTGTTTCATTCCATTGTACACAGGGTCACTATGAGTCGAAGTCAATGCCATGGCAACTAACATAAACAACAAAATCACCAAATGAATAAAGAACAATTGTAGCCAGAGGAAGAGTATGCGGAGAGAGATGGACCATGAGCTTGTCCTTCTAAAGTTTCTTAAGGGATAAACAACTTATTATTGAATTATACATGCTACGTTATCATCACCAAATACGCTTTTCTTTTCTGTGACCTGAAGTAAAAGAAAAGGAGCTCTGGTAGCACAGTGCCTAAGGCATCTGACTGCTAACCAGAAGGTTGGTGGTTTAAACCCACCGGCCACTCTGTGGAAGCAAGACTGGGCAATCTACTTCTGTAAAGATTTACTGCCTCAGAAACCCAATGGGGGTCTCTATGAGTCTGAATTGACTCTACCACAGTGGGTTTTTCACCCAAGGGTCAAACATGAATTTAAAAGTCAGGAATTTCTTAGGCACTGAGTGCGTTTATTGATACAATTAAACTATGTTACCTTCCCTTCCCTATTATGAGACGTTTTTGGGTGACCTTGTGTTTTTTGTGGTGAAAAGCTGGCTGCTAACCTAAAGGCTGGTGGTTCTAACCCACCAGCCACTCCTGAGAAAGATGTGGCAGCCTACTCCTGTAAAGATTACAGCCTTGGAAACCCTATGGGGCAGTCTACTCTGTCCTGTAGTGTTGCTATGAGTCATAATCAACTTGATAGCAACAGGTTATTGGTTTTGATTGTGTTTTTGAATTTTTTTTTAATGCAATATTATGAAAAGGCAGATTCTTAAATCTTTTCAGGCCTTTGAGAGATAGTTTCTTGAGTGATGTTATAATTATCATTTGCTTATCTTTATACTAGCTGCTAGGTAATCTGCTAAACATTGCATACACATTACTTAATTTAGTCTACACAGCTACTCAATAGAGTAACCAAAAAACCAAACGCACTGCTGTCGAGTTGGATCTGACTCATAGAGATCCTTCCTTGAGTTTCTGAGGCGATATCACTATGGAAGTAGATTGCCCAACCTTCCTTCTGAGGAGTGGCTGGTGGGTTTGAACCACCAGCCTTCTGGTTAGCAGTCAAGTGCCTTAGGCACTATGCTACCAGAGCTCCCTTATTTACTGTGTAGAGACTATAAATATTTAGTTCTCAAAGCCTTTCCAACCCAGTGGTCAGTGAAAGGGCTGGTTCAAAGCAAAGGCAGAGCACTAGGTTTCTTTGGTGTGATAGATACATGGTTGTATCAGCCATTTTTTTTACCTCCCTCCAATTTTGTCCAGGTATTGGGTAGTCAAAAACTCTTTGAATTTTCTCAGTACCAAGAAGTTAAACATTAATTAGTCTAAACCAAGTAATTCCATTGTCTTGCTACTAATTGGTTTTGGAATGGCCCTGTGGCATAATTCTTGCCAGTGAGGCATAAAGATAATTCTACATGATGAATTCTGGAAAAGTGTATTTTACTCTTAAAAAGGGACAAGGAAGAGATGGACCTTGTCTTCCCTTCCTGAAAATTTTTGGGTAGATTTAAAGTTGGAGCAGCTGCAGCCAGCTTGCAACCATGAGAACATGAGATTGAGGATAAAATATAGTCTGCTGAGGATAGTACAACAAAGAGATGGAACAAACTTGGGTCCCTGAGGATATTTTTAAGCCTCTGTATTAATCTCTCCTAGAACCATCATCTCACCAAACTAACTTTGAAGAAAATAAACCTGTTGAATTGATTAAGCCATTCTGAGTTGAGTTTTCTTTTATTATAGCTCAAAACATTCTAATTGCTCCATCTGGGTTCCAGACCATGCACCACTCCCATATCTTCCATTTCCTATTCCCTTGTAGGTTACATCACTCTATGTTTTTCTTTATAGTTTGTGTTAGGTTAGAAACAGGCTATAAGATTCTTCTAAACAGATGTTTGATACTTTCCCAAAGGGAGGTATTTTGAAAAAAAGTGGATAGTTTTGACTTGGAGAACTAAATATTTATAGTCTCTCCAAACCTCTAAATCTATCCAGGAAAAAAATTGTGTGTGAATGTTCTATCGCATACAGAGTAGAATAAACAACACATATGAAAGCCTTCAGAGGATTGTCAAACTACATGCAATTTTACACATCTTGAAGCAAACCTACAAAGCCCAGTGCAAATCATTCGATAAGAGCTGTGAGTAGATTTGGGATCCTTCCTGTGGAGTCTTCCCTTCCTTGGGGAACATCCATCAGTGATTGGTGATATTCATCCTTAAATATGCTATTATCACCATGAAGAGACATTTTAAAGAAGTCAAGCAGAATAGGCAATTTTCTAACTTGAAGCTTAAAATATCTGGACTTTATTTAGTCTCTAATCCCATGTATGACAAGAACAAAAGTAAATGGAAATGTTAATAAAAGTGAATGGCAGACAAAATGATTGGGGTAAAGGAAGACACTGGAAGGAGCACAAGAGTTAAAGGCAACAAATTCTATTACATACACAATCCTGCAATAACAGTAAGAACAATACTCTGTGTGTGGATACATAGTTAGATGTACAAGCTGAACAGGTGTGGGAAGATGAATGGGACTACACTCATGAATATATATAGGTTTCGCAGAGGATATTTCTAGATAGGTGTCTGTATGTGCTGCAAATATATCCATGAATATTGTAGAGCATACAGGGGGCAAATGTATGAAGACTTCTTAGCCATAACCAAACTTCATGAGGGAATGACTTGCTGGGTTTAAAGGCTCAGGACCATAGGTGGACCAAGGGGGACATCCTGGTCAATTTACATAATAGCATAGTCCACAAAGACAGTATTCTACATCCTACTTTGGTGAGTAATGACTGGGGTGTTAAAAGCTTGTGGGCAGCCAACTAAGGTACAACTATTGGTGTCTTACATCTAGAGCAAAGAAGAGTGAAGAAAATCAAAGATACAAGGAAGCAATTAGTTCAAAGGACTAAAAGACCACAAGAACTCCAGCCTCCATGACCACGAGACCAGAAGAACTAGATGGTCCCGGGCTACCGCTGCTGACCGCTTTGAAAGGGATAACAATAGGAGGGCCTGAATAGAGTGGGATAAAAATGTGGATCAAAACTCAAAATAATACAAGGGACAAGCCTTACTGGTCTGATAGAGACTGGTGGAACCTCCAAGACTATGGCTAGACACCCTTCAATCCTGGAACCGCACTCACCCTGTGGCCCAACTTTCAGCCAAACATTCGTAAGGTGAACATAACAGTGGGAGATATGCACTCCTTAGAAGAATCAACCATATGAGATGAACAGGGCGGTATTTTCCCAGAGAGAAAGCTCAGAGAGCAGGAAGGTATAGGGTATAAGGATGAATAGAAATGGTAAACACAGGGGAAAAAAAATGGGAAGAGTGTTGTTACATTGTGGGGATTAAAATCAATGTCACAAAACAAAATGCGTATGAATGGTTGAATGGAAAACCAATTTATTCTGTAAGCTTCCACCCAAGTCACAATAAAAAGATATATATATATATATGTATATATATATATACACACACACACACATATATATATATATATATATATATATAATGGCAAGTTTCATTTGATTTATTTTTGTTTTTTGCAACAAATGGAATGCCTCTTATTCAAGTTAAAGGCGTGCTCCAAGGCCTCTCCAGCTGTGCCCTTCTACCACCAGCTGTGATATGACTTCCAGTTTGGTAATATGCTTGTTACAGTTCTCAACATGCAACTCAGAGTGCTTGATTTTGGAATATAAATTCTGGTGGCGGGAGCATATCTTATCACTGGTTCACTTGGTTTCATTAGGATGGGGCATCACAGACTCTATAGTCATAAATGGGCTGGGATTTTTTTTCTACGACTGGCTCAGATAGCTAAGAAAATTATGAGTGTTGACCTTTTTATCTGAATCCATGGAACCAAATATAGTGTGTCAGAAGACACTTCCCATGGGCCTTGGAAGTTCTTGAATTCCTTCACACAAGATGTCTGACCATTTATTAAATGTTCCCTCTACTTAGTTCTGCCTCAGTTAGTAACCAAGGATGGAGAGTTTATCTATTTATGTTTATGTTGTCTGGAGTAGATAGTGATCCTTGAGAACAAAGGCTCTTGTTCCTCTGCATCCCCAGAATGTACCACAGTGCCTGGCATGTAATAGTAGCTGATATGAATCTTTTTCCCCCCTTACAATTACATGGCACCACTGAGGCAGATCTAAAGACAAATACACCACAATGTATTGTGGTCCTTTGCCTGAGTATAGAATGAGCTAAGTAGACTCCAACACATTTGGTGTTCTGTGTGTAGCCAAAGATTTCAAGGGTATGGATGTTCTCCTGGAGCTGATTTGTCCTGGACAGCAGAGGCAAAAAGCCAGATGTGTATTTGTAGGAATTCATAGTGCTCTTGTTACAGGTCTAGTTGCCAAAGTGAAAGGTCCCTCCCTTCCCTCTAAGCACTGAATTTTGGAATTGGCAGACATAATAGGGCATGTCTTATAGTTTCTAAATAATGGAAAACTGGAAAAATATTAAATCTAGGATTATAATTGCCTGATTAACCACAAATGATACAAAAATTGAAAATCTAATAATGGAGCTGGCATTGCAAGCAGGATTGAAATATTCATAAAACTGATCAACATATTAAAACAGGAATGTGTTTAGTGTGGTACTTGTGATTTGACAAGATTAAAACTCCCCCTCTAGATACCAAATGCAGTCCCAGAGACAAGGAAATTCCCAGATGTCATGGGCTTCATTATACTTCTACTCACCAAAGTTCAGGATGCTGTTGCATAGGGTAAAGAATGCTGCATGGGTAGTTATAAGAAGAAAGTATTTGTTGGAATGTATTATTTTATGTTCATAATGTATCTTCCTTCTCATAGCACTCTGGGAAGCATATAAAAACATTAAAATACATTTCCTTGTGAAAGAAACAACACAGAGAAGAATGAAGCAAGGGGAAGACATTGGCTCCAAAGATGAAACCTGATTCCTGTTCTTTGAAAGGGGCCAGGGGATCTTTAAACAGGCCAAGAAAGGAACACTCGCTTTTAAAATCTAGGCTATTTTTTTTCCCCCAGATCAGAATAACTTTGTAAGCACTTAACTTTGGGATGGAGTTTGTTAATACGTGCTCAGGAGTCATAAGCAATTGGGAATCCATCAGCAAAAATAAGAGTATCTTATAGTTTTATTTTTTTACTCCTCACCTACCATTCCAGAAAAGCACTAATTTCTCAATATTACACTTCAGTGAACAGTGACTAGTGGAGAGCAGGAAGTTCAAAGATAAAATGTAAGGTGCTTGAATGGATATTTCCTCAGCATTTTCTCCCTTTCATCCTCTTGTTGGCAAAGCAACAGACTCCAGAAGTGGTGGCATTTCCATTTGGGCCTACAGGCCAAGGAAGAGTTGAGGCATAAATAAAGCCCAAGAGGTATCTGAGGGATAGTTTTAGGACTCTGTTTCATAATAGTTCATGTTAGAGATTAATAGGACCTAAGGCTTCTGCAAATGATTAAGCACTCAGCTACAAACTGAAAGTTTGGTGTTTCAAATCTCCCCAGAGGCACTTTGGAAGAAAGGCCTGGAAATCCACTTCCAAAATGTTGTAGCCACTGGAAACCCTATGGAGCACAGTTATACTCTGATAAACCTGGTGTTACCATGAGTCGGAATTGGTTCAATGGCAACAGGTTTGTTTTATTGGCTTAAGGCTTACAAATGTAGGCATTGGTGGTTCAGTAGCAGGATTCTTGCCTTCCATGTGGGAGACCTGGGTTTGATTCCTAGCCAGTGCATCTCATGCACAGCTCCCACCCCTCTGTCATGGGAATCTTGCATGTTGTTGTGATGCTGAACAGATTTCACTGGCATGACCAGAATAAGGCAGTCTGGGAAGAAAGACCTGAATATCTATTTCTGAGCATCAGCCAAAGAACACCATTCGGGTCACAAAAGTCTGACCTTTAACTGATCATGGGTATGGCTCAGAACCAAGCAGTACTTTTTTCCATTGCGCGTGGAGTCTCCATGATTTGGAGACTGAACTGTTGGCAGCTAACAACAATAATAAGGCTTAAAAGAAAAGCATGATGGCTACCATTTTTCCTCAACTTGTGTCTGGCTCGGTTCTAAATGCTTTACATATGTACTTTCATTTAATACTTATAACAAGCTAATAAGCTAAGTCCTATGAGCTCTGGTAGCATAGTGCCTAAGGCACTTGACTGCTAACCAGAAGGCTAGCGGTTCAAACCCACCAGCCACTCCTCAGAAGGAAAATGGGGCAATCTACTTCCACAGTGATACTGCCTTGGAAACCCAAGGAGGGGTCGCTATGAGTCGGGTCCGACTCGACAGCACATAATAACAACAACATAAGTATCCCAGGGACTCCAGGTGGTACAATGATTAAAGTGCTCTGCAGCTAACCAAAAGGTTGATGGTTAGAACCTACCCCACTCTACAGGAGAAAGATTTTGCAGTCTGCTTTGGTAAAGATTACCATCTTGGAAA
This sequence comes from Orycteropus afer afer, assembly GCF_000298275.1. Lineage (NCBI taxonomy): Eukaryota > Metazoa > Chordata > Mammalia > Tubulidentata > Orycteropodidae > Orycteropus > Orycteropus afer. Next base: position 12,879,775 of record NW_006921632.1, on the reverse strand, counting down.
CCCTATGGGGCAGTTCTACTTTGTCCTATAGGGTTTCTATGAATCAGAATCAACTTAAGGGAAGTCAGTTTGGTTTTGGTTTATCAGTATCTCCCTTTTCCATATGCATTATACACATACATAAAAAAATACACAAATTGTAAAAATTTCCTCCAATGATTAAATAGAGTTGGACAACATTGGCATTTTGTCAATTGCAATAACTCCACTTGTGGAAAGTTCTGGATCATCTGGATTATCCCTGGGAATGGAGATAGCACTTCTACTAAAAAAATTAGTGAGAGTTTTTGTATGATCTTTTTCTGTTTTTTTCCTTCGTATATTTCGTGTCAACATCTCACTGCTTCTTGAATTTGCCTATCAAATTTGCATTGTGATCAGCATTTGGGTCTGTGTCTTTTTAAGCAACTGAAGCCCCTGATTTGGTTTAGAAAATCTTCAGCTATTCCTTTCACTGTAAATTTTTTTGACAACTTCTCTACTTCTTCTTCCTCATTCTCTCTTTCTTCTTCAGTGTTTCTTTCCTCTTCAAAATCCAAAAATCCTGATCCATCATTTCCCTTTTTGTGATCTATGGGCTCTTCCACACTGGCAATATTAAGTTCTAAATTCAGGATTCTTGTCATATGGACGATTTTCTCACTGATCTCTTCAGTCATATTATCCTGATCAAATGCTTGGAGCATGTTCACATAAGTCAACATTTTTTTTTTTTTTTTCGAAATCTTCTGCATGCATTTTCCTGTTACTTCCTCCTAGGCAAGTGCAATGTTCTAGATACACTGAAGAATATTACAGTGAAGTGAATGTCAGTGCTGTAAAAATGACGTTAGAGTCATAGAGGCTGTCAGGTATGTGAGCAGTTCAATTGCCATATGTTGCTAGAGTGGAACATTGCCCAACTTTCTATCTGTTACAACTCCCGGCACTGACACTGATGTCCCTGTACACCAGGCCATAGCCTGCTGTATGATAGTATTTGAACAGTAAATCATAACATTAAACATCTGGGAGTAAATATCTTAGAATGATAACATCAGCAAATTACACATTGCAACATTGTAAGTAGTATGTATTACTACAACAATGTGTACACACATACATACAAAGGACTGTCCTAAGTGTGGTTTGTGGTAACTCCAATATGTTGTAAGCTGGGGACTACCTATATATGTTGTTGCTGTTAGATGTCATTGAGTCAATCTTCACCTTATAGTGATCCTGTGTGACAAAGTAGAACTGCTTCATAGGGTTTTCTAGCTGTAATCTTTTATTTATTTATTTATTAAATTTTTATTTGGGTGAAAGTTTACAGAGCAAATTCATTTTCCAGACTACAGTTCATACACATTTCGTTTCATAACATTGATTGCAATCCCCATAATGTAACAGCTCTCTTCCTACTTCCTCCCTGTGGTTAATTTTTCCCTGTGTTCTTCTTCCTGTGTATTCCTGCCCGCTGAGCTATCTCCTTTGGCAAATACTACCTTTCTGATAGGCTGTAATCTTTATGAGAGGGAATATATTTTTTTCTGCAGAGCCCCAGGTGGGTTCGAATTGCCAACCTTTCTGTTAGCAATCAAGCATTTAACCATTGGCCCACCAGAGCTCCTTGTACATATTTTATTGTTAAGTGCCATTGAGTCAATTCTAGTTCATAGTGACTCCATGTGACAATGTAGAACTAACTCCTCATAGGGTTTTTCTGGTTGTATTCTTTACAGAAGCAGATTGACAGGTCTTTCTCCCTTAGAGCCACTGAGTGATTAGCTGCTGAGCACTTAACCATTTGTACTACCAAGGCTCCTTCATACATATATATATATATAAAACAAAACAAAACAAAAAGCTATTGCTGTCTAGTCAATTGTGACTCATAGTGACTCTATAGGACATAGCAGAACTGCCTCATAGGATTTCCAAGGCTATAATCTTTATGAAAGCAGACTGCTACATCTTTCTCCCATGGAGTGACTAATTGTGGATTTGAACCATGAATCTTTTGATTAGTAGCCAAGTGTTTAGCCACTGGGCCACAAAGACTTCTTCCCATATACACATACAAATATATATATATATACATATATATTTATATTTATATTTATAGTGATGTATAGTATATAACAAAGCAAGTACCATTTCAATATTCAGTATTCTTCACATGTTTCAAAATATGGAGTTGTAAAACTATAGCAGTATGCTGCTGAATAGGAGCTCTGGTAGCGTAGTGCCTAAGGCACTTGACTGCTAACCAGAAGGCTGGCGGTTCAAACCCACCAGCCACTCCTCAGAAGGAAGATGGGGCAATCTACTTCCATTGTGATACTGCCTTGGAAACCTGAGAAGGGGTCGCTATGAGTCGGGTCTGACTTGATGGCACATAACAACAACAACAACAACAGCAACAACAACAACAATATGCTGCTGAATGGAGGTTTCTATACTGATAGATACATGGATACGTGGGAAGAAGGAAGGATTAGGCAGAAGTGGACCAGCCACTCCAGAGGATGAAGCTTGATTTGATGAGGGCTTACTTTGGGCAGTGGAAACTGAGCAAGAGGCAGATGTAAAGGAAGGACTAAGTAAAGAATAAAGGTTTGAAAATGAAGAACTAAGAAAGTGGAGCACTTGAATATTTTATTGTTGTTGTTGTTGTTTGCCGTCGAGTCAGCCCCGACTCATAGCGACCCCTCCTTGGGTTTCCGAGGCAGTATCACTACGGAAGTAGGATTGCCCAACCTTCCTTCTGAGGAGTGGGTGGTGGGTTTGAACCGCCAGCCTTCTGGTTAGCAGTCAAGTGCCTTAGGCACTATGCTACCAGAGCTCTTTGAATATTTTAGACAAGTATATTTTTCATTTTTAAAAAAAGGTTTGGAGTCTAGGGTCTGGTTTGCTGAATTTTTTTTTTAGTTCATTCTGTGCTTTTTCTTTTAGAGCGTTCTTTTAGTTCAAAAATTTCATGTTTTCCTTCCATATTTCATTTTAAAAGGCAGATTTAAGACACAGGATATATAGAACATGCTGTAATCTGTAAGCACTCAAGCATTACCCAAAAAGCACAAGATTAATTTAAATCTCAGAAAGGTCTGTCACTACTCCCTGATATCAAACAAATAGGAGATTGATGGAGGACCACCGGGCCCACACAGGGAAACCCAGATGTGTGGCGGGAGAGGTAGGCTTGTGGTTCCACAGATTTAATTGCAAAAAATGTACCCCTTGCTTTCAGAATCAATAGAACATTTATGCTGATCATATCAAGCTCTTAAATCTCTTTCAGTTCTTGATGTCAACCAATCAGATTATGGAATTTTGGAAAAATTTTCAGTCCAAAGTTAGATGGATATGTTACTATGTAGATGGATGGATTCTCCTTCGAATGAGTATAATTTAGACCCAGAATCATAAATCATTTTTAATTGACTAAATCTGGTCCCTGAAGAAGAGTAATCAAAATGTAGGACTGGCTAATGAATCCACTGTGAAAGACAATTGTAGCATTTGGGACGGAAATCATTGTTTTTAAACTGCCACAAAATTCTTTCAATTAATTCCATTTGGATTTATGAGTAAACATCCATTCTCCTTAGGGCTTTCCAACCTGTCTTTGTCTTAGAAAATCCTCCTCAGTTCCATCAATCCAGGATATTTTTTCCAGTGATATGATTTACACACTAATGATTTTCTAATTTCTATTTTTAAAAAGCCTATCTCAGGGGACATCATGTTCTTGGGTGGTTAAAGTAGTCTATTGGCTAGAATATATGAGAGTGACTAACAGTAGGAGACATTAATGTAAAGAGAAAGTGTGATTTAATGAGCTGCTTTTTGAAACAAGTTAGAACATTGACATTGTTGGGGGAGGGAGAGCTCCCAATACACTCCTGGCTTCAGCATTATTCCAGAAACTGTAGTCAAGTATTTGTTTAAACCAGAGGAGTGTGGAAACTTTCTAAAGCTTCTCAGGAAGCAAAAGGGAGATAATAATGAACAGAACTATAATACAATTCCACTTTTACTGCACACTTAACATTGGTGATAGCATCTTAGAGTATAATTAAGTTAATCAGAAGGGGATTCTGGTAGAGAAATAGTCCTCCTGGCTGTGAAAGAAGATACTCATTTAAGTATTATTTATCCTAGGTTGACAATGTGAAAGTGAGAACCATGGAGTTTATATAGGAAATTGCAAGAAGTAAGATATTTAAACTGTTTTGAGTATTTTGTGATTTCCTCCTTATAGTATATAGAAACCTCCACTTTGGGATCAGAAAAGAAAAGGGGTAATTATGTTTGCACATTTAAATTTCTCTCAATAGAGGACTGCAAAAAGGCAATACTAACCCTCCAAAAAACAACATCTATTTCAAATAACAAGTTACTTCAATTAACTTAGGGAGCAGTCTTACAGAAAAAAAGTAATGACTTTTAAAAAGCAAATTTCCCTTTAGTACTTTGCTTTTTCCCTCCCTTTAAGCTTCATAAAATGGAAAGGCACCACACATTTTCTCCCAATGACCAGCACTTTGTAATTTAACACTTTCAAGACTTAATTATTTTTTGCTTTGAAGTTTTGGTTGAAACCATGTGTTTTCAGTAATGGAAGGCATTTTAAATGAATCTTCACATCCAGGCAGTTGTGCAGGTCCCCACCAGATGGAAGCATGGACTAAAAGTGGGACGGCAGCTTCCCACTAAGCCCTAGAGGCAGAAAATATAGGTGAGCACTATATGTTCTCCAGGTCACTAAAGGGTTAAAACTGATAGTTTAAAAATGAAGGGTAACATCACTAAGCTTTGGGAAAAAAAATCAGGAAATCTAACCAAGTAACTTTAAATTAAGTACTTTTGAAGGTGTTTCTCATCTGTGATGTTCCCCCTCATCCACAGGAAGCAGACACCTTGACCTACATCCTATTGGCTGTTGCCATACTTCTCAGCTATCTTGGATCATTTCCACTTGTTTTTCAGGAATCTACCAAATTGTAGTCGACCTTTACTCATGGTGATCCCATGTGTGTCAAAGAAGAGGTGTGTTCCGTAGGGTTTTCTACAGCTATTTTTTCAGAGTAGATTCCCAGGTCATTCTTTTAGGCAGCTCTGGGTAGACTTGAATCTCTTGCACCACCCAAAAAGCCCCTTTCCCCCAGAAAGCCGGTTCATTTCTAGATTCTGGTTCCTCCCGGTCATCCTCACTAGGCAGCAGTTGGATGAACCATATCCGGCTGGAACAAGGATTCCAAAAGAGCATGACTCTTTGCTATCTTTCCTTATCCTACTTCTTTAATTTTGAAAGCCTTTGCTTGGATCCCAGGGCTACAGAACCATGGATCAAAACATTGATGTTGAGAACAACAGAAATATGAAATGGGCTTATGTCAGTGAAAGAGTTAAAGGAAATATTTTTATAGGCATTTGGGCTCAAGTTAGCACTATGGAATGTGGGGAATGTTTTAGACATAAAAAAAAAAGCTGAGTTGTATATTATAATACATGGTAACTTTTTAAATGTTAGGGTTTCATATCACAGAACATATACACTGGAAATTAAATGACCCATTGTTTTGAAATTTCTGCTGTTTGGATACTTACCTAAGCACTAGTTACATATGATTTAAAAACAGAGGAGGAGACCTTAAAAGGCTGGTGTGCGATCTTGAGGTTCTGCTTCCACTACTTTTTATAAAAGCTCGAACGAGCAAAATTCTCAAATGCTGGTCTGAAAGTTTAGGCCTAACTTCACCATTACCATCAGATCAGGGAAGTTTTTAACTTCTTGGAAAGTAACAGAAAATGAAACACTAGAGCAAATAGAGGTGCAAATTGGTTTTCAATCTGCCTTTTGTTGAAAACATTTTTTGGTGTATCATGTAAGTTTCAAACTTGAAGAGATTTCCACCATGGAAAATTAAATTTTAAACTCTTTGCATGAATGAAATGCATCTTACGTCTTTCTTGTAAATGTCACATAATTGTCTCCTTTGGCCCAAGGAGGCAGATAGAGATCTTTGAAAAGAAGTCAGAAGAGCCTGTGCCTGGAATAGCTCTCCTGTGAGTGGGCAGACTGGTGGTGCCCTGAGAGGCGATGATTTAGGAAGCACCATAAAGATGTCTGGTTTCAAAATGACTCCTTCACACATTGCCATTTCTACCACTCAGTCACTTCCATTTCCCCTCACTCCAGCAATTGCTTTTTCAAGAACTGTAAATACACCCCCTATACACATTGTATTAGGCTGCATTCTCTAGAGAAGCAAAACCAGTAAAGCTTTTATGTGTATGTGTGTGTGTGTGTGTGTGTGTATGGAACAAGGATTAACACTTTCTCTCTCACCATAGAGAGAGAGAAAGAGAGAGAGAGGGAGATTTATCTTTGGAAATCGGCTCACATACATGTAGAAGCTGGCAAGTCCCAAGTTCCTGTTTCAAATTTCAAGCTGGAGGCTTTTCCCGACTCACGCAGCTATAGGGGCTGATGAGTTCAAGGTTGGCAGAAAATATACTGGCAGTTGACTCTGATGGATGATGAATCCAAGATCACTAGGCCGAATGGTGGATTGTTCACTCACAGGCAGTTGTAGGCATCACAACAGGATGCAGATCCACAGAAGTTGTTTTTATGTGCCGTCGAGTCAGACCTGACTCATAGTGACGCCTCCTTGGGTTTCCGAGGCAGTATCACTACAGAAGTAGATTGCCCAACCTTCCTTCCGCCAGCCTTCTGGTTAGCAGTCAAGTGCCTTAGGCACTGTGCTACCAGAGCTCCCATAAACAACATCCACAGAAGAGTCTGTCTTTTCCCCAGGATGTCCAAATATATATTGGAAGCAGGACACACCCCTAGAGAAATTTCCTTTCAGTGGATTGGCTGCTCAAAACATATACATACAATCTCATCATGGTAATAACCACATCACAACTGCTTAAACCACTTGGAATTGTGGTCCAGCCAAATTGACACACAGTCCACCCATTGTCAAGTTGGCAGTTGTACACATTTCCTTAACCACATACAATCTCTGTTGTTGTTGTATGCTGTCAAGTTGGCCCTGACTCATAGCGACCCCTCCTTGGGTTTCTGAGGCAGTATCACTACGGAAGTAGGATTGCCCAACCTTCTTTCCGAGGAGTGGCTGGTGGGTTTGAACTGCCAGCCTTCTGGTTACCAGTCAAGTGCCTTAGGCACTATGCTACCAGAGCTCCTCATACAATCTCTAAATCTCTAAATAAGGACAATTATAAAGTCATATTTGTGCCTAACATTATACACTAACACACATACAACTGAAACACATAAGCCCTGTTTACATTTAATAGTTAATAGCAAAAGAAAACAAAAATATTTGATGCACACATAAATGAAGAAATATAACAATCACAGTCTTCCTTTCTGCAACTGGTCACCTGGTCATAGCTGATATTCAGAACTACCTTCTTCCACCACCCATTATGTATTTCCCTTGCCCTTAGCAAGCACCTCAGCTGGTTGTGGTTCTTTGCCTTGTAGGGTGGCCCAAAACTTCATTCCTGAATGGTCTGGGCCATTAGCAGCCATATCAGAATTGGGTTGCTGTAGTTTTCCATTGACTTTAATCACAGGGCAAGGTAGTACTAAAAGACATCCTAAAGAATCTCCTGTATTCCAGACATATTCTTTACTTCCATTATGTAATGTAAATCTGATTTCTCTTTGGTAATCAGGATCTGTCACACCAGGCAGTATAACAATGCCCTTCTTTGTCTGTTGATCCAGAGGCATGAGGAAGCCAAAATGGTCGAGTGGCATTCTTAATTTCCAGTTGAATGCAATCAGTATCGTATCTCCAGGTGTGAGTGTTCCTCCCTTTGGGACTAAGATCTCCAGACCCACAGAGCATAGGGTAGCAGGGACAGGAAGCAAAAATTTTTTGAGTGGATCACTAGGTGTAATAGTGAGTGGTATCACTCCAGTTTCCACCCCTTGGTTCCTAGACCCATGAATCCTGGCTATTGGAGAAACAGCACCATATATTGGATGCTGGTTTAGAGCATATACAGCCTCCTGGAGAACATTGCCCCAACCCTTCAAGGTATTGCCACATAGCTGGCACCATAATTGTGTTTTTAGTAGGCCATTCCATTGTTCTATCAAGCCAGCTGCTTCAGGATGATGGGGAAAAAGGTAAGACCAGTGAATTCCATGAGCATAGGCCCATTGCTGCACTTCATTTGCTGTGAAGTGAGTCTCTTGATCCGGAGCAATGCTGTGTGAGGTACCATGATGGGGGATAAGGCATTCTATAAGTCCACAGATGGTAGTTTTGTCAGAAGCATTGTGTGCAGGAAAGACAAATCCATATTCAGAATAAGTATCTATTTCAGTGGGAACAAAACACTGTCTTTTCCATGATGGAAGTGGCTCAATATAATCAACTTGCCACCAGGTTGCCAGCTGATCACCCCAAGGAATGGTCGTGTATTGCAAGCTCAGTGTTGGTCTCTCTGCTGGCAGATTGGTCACTCTGCTGTGGCAATAGTCAAATAAGCCTTGGTAAATGGAAGTCCATGTTGCTGAGCCCATGCATAACCTCTATCCCTGAAATCATGGCCACTTTGTTCATGATCCCATTGCACAATGACAGGAGTAGCTGGGGAAAAAGGATGACTGTTTTCCACAGAACGTGTCATCCTATCCATCTGATTGTTAAAGTCCTATTGTGGTCCAGCCAAGTTGACACACAACCCCAAATATTAAAGTCCACCCATTGTCAAGTTGGCAGCTGTACACATTTCATTAACCACATACAATCTCTGTTGTTGTTGTATGCTGTCAAGTTGGCCCTGACTCATAATGACCCCTCCTTGGGTTTCCAAGGCAGTATCATTACAAAAGTAGGATTGCCCAACCTTCCTTCTGAGGAGTGGTTGGTGGGTTTGAACTGCCAGCCTTCTGGTTAGCAGTCAAGTGCCTTAGGCACTATGCTACCAGAGTTCCTCATACAATCTCTAAATCTCTAAATAAGGACACTTATAAAGTCGTATTTGTGCCTAACATTATACATTAACACACATACAACTGAAACACATAAGTTGCCTTTTGGTGGGCATTCACATGAGACACAAATATCTTTACTCCTTTGGCCCATTCAGAGAGATCTATCCACATGCCTCTTCCCCATACATTCTTGTCACCAATTTTCCAATCATACTGCTTCCACATCCCAGACCATCCAGTCAAGCCATTCGCCACAGCCCATGAATCCATGTACAATCGTATATCTGGCCATTTCTTGTTCCATGCAAAGTGAAGAGTCAGATGCACAGCTCAAAGTTCTGCCTATTGGAAAGATTTCCCTTCACCACTATCCTTCAGGGAAGTCCCAGAAAGGGCTGTGGTGCCACTGCTGTCCACTTAGGAGTGGTGCCTGCATATCATGCAGAACCATTTGAAAACTAGGCACGAGTTTTCTCTTCCTCACTCAACTGATCATAAGGAATTCTCCATGAGGCCATAGGTGCAGATTGGGAGTGGGAAGGTAATGTGACTGGAGTGAAGACCATAGGCATTTGGACCACGTCCTCCTGCAACTTACTTGTCCCTTCAGGTCTTGCTCAAACTTGATCTCTTAAATACCACTTCCATTTAATGATGGAGTGCTGCTGTGCATGTCCAACTTTATGACTCTGTGGGTCAGACAACACCCAGTTCATGATGGGCAGCTCAGGCCTCATGGTGACTTGGTGGCCCATGGTTAGATGTTCAGTCTCTACTAAAGCCCACTAACAAGCCAAAAGCTGTTTCTCAAAAGGACAGTTGTTATCTGCAGAGGTTGGCAGGGCTTTGCTCCAAAATCACAAGGGTCTGCATTGTGATTCACCAATAGGAACCTGCCAGAGACTCCAAACAGCATCTCTATCTACTACAGACACTTCAAGCACCATTGGAACAGCTGAATCATATTGGCCCAACTGGCAGAGCAGCTTGCATGGCAGCCTGAACCTGTTGCAGAGCCTTCTGTTGTTCTGGGCCCCATTCAAAATTAGCAGCTTTCTGAACCATTTGACAAATAGGCTGAAGCAACACACCCAAATGGGGAATATATTGCCTCTAAAATCCAAAGAGGCCCACCAGACGTTGTGCCTCCTTATTAGTTGTGAAGGAATCCAGATACAATAACTTATCCTTCACTTTAGTGGGAATATCTCGACATGCCCCACACCATTGGACCCCTAGAAATTTCACTGAGGTGGAAGGTGCCTGAATTTTTGTTGGGTTAATTTCCCAACCTCTAGCACACAGATGCTTCACTGATAAGTCTAGAGTCATTGATACTTCTTCCTTACTAGGTCCAATCAGCATAATGTCATCAATATAATGGAGAAGTGTGATGTCTTGTGGAAGGGAAAGGCAATCAAGATCCTTACGAACTAAATTATGATGTAATGTATACCCTTGAGGAAGCACTGTGAAAGTATATTGTTGGCCAAACTGCTCTGATGGTCCTTTGAAACTGATATTGAGAAAAAGGCATTGGCCAGATCAATAGCTGCATACAATGTACCAGATGTACTAATTTGCTCAAGCAATGAAACCACACCAGGAACAACAGCTGCAATTGGGGTCATCACCTGACTAAGTTTAGGATAATCTACTGTCATTCTCCAAGATCCATCTGTCTTTCGCACAGGCCAGATAGGAAAATTAAATGGGGATGTGGTGGGAATCACCACACCTGCATTCTTTAAGTCATTGATTATGGCAGTTATCTCTGCAATTCCTTCAGGGATGCAGTATTGCTTTTGGTTTATGATTTTTCTAAGTAGAGACAGTTCTAATGGCTTCCACTTGGCTTTTCCTACCATAATAGCCCTTACTGCACATGTCAGGGACCCAATGTGGGAATTCTGCCAATTACTCAGTATATCATTCCAATTATGTATTCTGGAACTGGGGAAATCACTACATGATGGGTTTGGGGACCCACTGGACCCACTGTGAGATGCACCTTAGCTAAGACTCCAGCCTCCCCTTCATTCAAGAGATTTTGGGTCTGTAAACTGACTCAAGTTTGGAAATTGATTGAGGGGTTGTGACTCTGTGTTCTGGCAATTCAATCTAGACTACTGTTCATTTGACCTAGAATTCTTCTGTTTATACAGATCAAGTAATTATTTAGTAGGTTTACCATGTATTTCACTCCTAGGAACACCATGCCTAAATAACCAATGTGAGTCAAATTATTCTGATTACTGTTTTGACTCTGCTGTCCATTATGGTAACCATACCCACCTTGTCTTTGTTGATTAATTGCTGCTGCTTGGCCCCTAATACCACAGGGTTCAATCAGCCCCATTGTAGTTAAGTGTCTTAGTTCAAGTAAGGTAATTCCCGCTGTTAAATCCTGCATACATAAAATAGTAATCAGAGTAGTCTTCAAGGGAGCCCCAGCATCACAAATTTGTTCCTAACTGTAGTGGTAAAAGGTATGTCCTCTGGGCTGTCCATTTCTGGGTCTCGGGGTCTAATCTGATAAATCCTTTCTAACATGCCAATTTCCCTAAGCCTCTGGATACCTTCTTCTACATTGTACCAAGGCAGGTCTGGTACTTCAACTTGACTTAAAATAGGCCACCGCATAATCCATGCTTCAGTAAGCCAACCAAATAAACTATTAGATCCTTTCCTAACCTCTCGAGCTGAAACATTCAATGAAGAGTCCATACTTAGTGGACCTAAATCAATAAACTCAGACTGATCCAATGTTACATTCTTTGCACCATTATCCCACACCCTCAGTAGCCATTCCCATACATGTTCTCCAGGTTCCTGTCTGTGTATATGAGCAATATCAAGTACGACTTTTCAGGTGTAGCATACCACTTCTTCAGTCACAATTTGTATTTCACCTTTTGGGGCTTGCTGGGACTTTAGTTATAGGTCTAGCAGCAGCAATGAGTGGTTGGGGAAGGTCCTGAGAACATTCAGCAATGTCTTCCATGGCATCTACCTCAGGCAATGACCCAGCAGGAATAGGTGGGTTAATTCCATCAAACCAAGGTGGAAGAGATGATGGTTTTATAGTAATACCTTCAGATGGGAGGGATGGTGCTGTTGACAGGAGGGATTCAACAGAATTTACTGATTCCATATCCTCATCTTCCTGACTGTCTGCCCATATGTACCCATCTCAGGTTTCAGGATCTCATTTTTTCCAGTCAATGCCCTCACTTTAACTTCAGACACCATTCTGGGTTGGCAATTCAATTGGTGTTGTAATTCAGCTACCCTTATGATAAGACCCTGGGTTTGGTTTTTGGCAATATCAGCTCTTTTACTAGAAGAAATAAGGCTTTCTTTCAGGGCACAGCTGGAAACATTAAGGTCATTTATGTGGCACTTGAGTTGTGACTCAGCAGCCCTGAACTCATCTTGCTCTTTCACCACTTTGTCTAGTGTAAGCAGGACCAACCAACCAGCTTCCTTATACTCCTCATGCTGACAAAATTGCAGAAAAGTATCAAATATGTGATCACTCAGAACCTCACTTCTCAAAAATACTTGATCTATTGGTGGTACTACTTTGCATATTAATGTTGCCACCTCATGCCATGGATTAGCAAGGCCCTCTTTACTAATGGAGGCAGAGTCACCAGTGCCTTTATAATTAATCAAATTGGAGAACCAAAACAGAATCTGTGAGAACCAATTTAGAAAACCCATCCTCATGATTTTGTGTTTCTAGAACTACTCCCAGTACCAAGTGTGTTAGGCTGGGTTCTCTAGAGAAGCAAAACCAGTAAAGCTTATATATATATATATATAGAGAGAGAGAGAGAGAGAGAGAGAGAGAGAGAGAGAGAGAGAGAGATTTATCTTAGGAAAATGGCTCACACACTTATAGAAGCTGGCAAGTCCTGAGTTCTTGGATCAAATGTCAAGCTGGAGGCTTTTCCCAACTCATGCAGTTGCAGGGGCTGATGAGCTCAAGGTTGGCAGGCAATATACCGGCTGTTGACTCCAATGAATGATGAATCCAAGCTCTCTAGGCCGAATGGTAGATTTTTCACTCTTGGACAGTTGTAGGCAGCACAACATGATCCTGATCTACAGAAGAGTATATTTTTTCCAGGATGTCCATAAATATATTGGAAGCAGGCCACACCCCTAGGGAAACTCCCTTTCAACCAATCAGCTGCTCAAAACATATACATCTGATCTTATCATGGGAATGATGAGAATGATCAGAATTGTGGTCCAGCCAAGTTGACACACAACCCCAACTATCACACACACACACACTCTAGATTGTCTTCCTCAGTTCTTCCAGAAGGCCACATGAACCTAAGTTAGGCCAAAGGGGAGCAAGGAAGGATCACACCCTCTATTTTGCCCTTATTTCCATCTTCTTTTCTCTTTTCTCCTTTATTCTGCCTCCTTCAAAAAGAATTTAAGATAGTGATTATTATTTTTTTTTCCTTAATTCAATTACCTGGAATCTTTTATCAGATCCGATGATTTAAGGACAGAAAGGAAAACTCCAGGGCAATGACTCTTGTCTTCTTTTCTGTCTCTGACATATGAGTAGACACCCTCCTTACTGATTAGCCCTTTCTGGTCTTCTGTAACTTTCTCCGTGTCTCAGTTATGTAAATTTTAATGCAAGTGGGTAAAAATATGTAAAGTATTCATGATTATAAGGTATTTTAATTAGTAACAGATTACTTGATACCTTCTAACTGATGAAAATTTGTCATGGGTTCCCCTATGGAAGCTGCTAGTCAGTCAGGTAGCAATGGCTCCCTTTTTTATTTTCTGGGAGGGAAGGCTTGATAATAAAAATAGTAAGCACTAATTGTAGAATTTGAAGTAACATCATTGAGTGAAAAACTTCATTCCCTTCAACGTAAATGTGTGTTATATCAATGACTAAAAATTTTTTGTTCAAGGTTTCCCTAGCAATGATGTGGTAGCCTAAGTTATCCCTGGCTTATGGCGTGGACAAATGGGATATGGTTTGGGAGAGCTAAAAAACCCACTGTTGGAGCTGAATGAAATGAAGGATTAGGTGATATCAAAGTAAAAAAGGAGTTTTACAAAATAAAAATGAGAATGTTTTCATTCAATGGTATCTGCTAAAAGGGCAGGGAAGCCACATCTTCTGACCTCCTCTAACCGCACAAGAGGAA
>NW_006921632.1:12855737-12865216 GCF_000298275.1 Orycteropus afer afer | reverse complement strand
CCTCCCTTTGAGTCTGGCAGAGTGGCCAAACTAGCCAACCATAACATCAGAATTCTAAGTACCTGAGAGAGAGCGAACTTCCCAGAACATTACTTGGTGCTGCTCCCAACAGAAATACCCCAGGTGGATGATTTTAACAATCAGAAGCTACTCAGTTTCTCACAGCAAATTCCACCATGGAGTTTACAAAGCCTTATGGCTAGAAAAGCCATACCAGGCAATTTACTACACCACAGTATCCTTTGGGCATTTGCCCATATTCTTAGGCAGAAACCCTGTAAATAAACCAGCACACCTCTTAAGCCATTTTTTCCCCACCCCTTTCTCTTATGCCATTTTGAAAGCTCATCTAAAATTGTCATGTTTTATTTAATTATAATTCCGCTTTCAGAAGATAATAGAATCTGCCAGAACATCTGAGAAGAAAATGGTAAGTTTAAATATGTTGTTTTATACAAGATTAGGAGCTCTGGTGGCATAGTTCCTAAGGCATTTGACTGCTAACCAGAAGGCTGGCAGTTCAAACCCACCAGCTACTCCTCAGAAGGAAGGTTGGGTAATCTACTTCTGTAGTGATACCGCCTTGGAAATCCAATGAGGGGTCCCTATGAGTCGGATCTGACTCGACTGCAGTGCATTTTTTGGTTTTGGTTTATACAAGATTGATCAATATCTATCTATATATCTACCTACCTACCTACCTATGAAATTTTAAAATTTCCACTGTGTAGCTGGAATACTTGAAGATTTCAAGTTTGCTAGTAACTTCACAAAAGTGGTTTGAGGTTTCCCCAAACTCCTTACATTAGGCCACAATCTGTCTTGGGTTTTCAGGCATGCTAAAAAGTTTTCTTCTCCCCCTTTACAGATACCCACTGGATTTACTGTATTTATTTATTTGACTTTAACCAGTAGTCACTTTGATCACTGTTCTAATCAAGCAGTCTCTGGGAGAAGTATGACAAATTCAGCAGTTCAAGCCTACCAGTTGCTCCGTGGGAGAAAGATGAGGCAATCTTCTTCTGTAAAGATTTATAGCCTTAGAAATCCAATGGTCACTATGAGTCAGAATCAATTCGATGGCAGTGGGTTTGGATTTTTGCTGTAGTATGAATGAATGGTTGTTATGTGCCGTTGAGTCAAACCCGACTCATAGTGACCCCTCCTTGGGTTTCCGAGGCAGTATCACTACGGAAGTAGGATTGCCCAACCTTCCTTCCAAGGAGTGGCTGGTGGATTTGAACCGCCAGTCGTCTGGTTAGCAGGCAAGTGTCTTAGCCACTATGCTACCAGAGCTCCCTAAGAAATGTTCACGATCATTAGCCATTGTTGTGTTGTGTTGTTATGTGCCATCGAGTTGGCCCCGACTCATAGCAACCCTTCCTTGGGTTTCCAAGACAGTATCACTACGGAAGTAGATTGCCTCATCTTCCTTCCGAGGAGTGGCTGGTGGGTTTGAACTGCCAGCCTTCTGGTTAGCAGTCAGGTGCTTTAGGCACTATGCTACCAGAGCTCCCTTCAAGAACATTATCCATGAAGAAAGCAAGAGATCACTAAAAAGACAAGAAAAGAAGAGAAGACCAAAGTGGATGACAGAAGAGACTCTGAACCTTGCCCTTGAGCGGAGAATCGCTAAAGCAAATGGAAGAAATGGAAAGGTAAAAGAGCTGAACAGAAGATTTCAAAGAGCAGCTCGAGTAAACAAAGCCAATTACTATAATGAAATGTGCAAAGACCTGGAGTCTGAAAACCAAAAAGGAAGAACACGCTCAGCATTTCTCAAACTGAAAGAACTGAAGAAAAAATTTAAGCCTCGAGTTGCAATATTGAGAGGTTCTATGGGCAAAATATTGAATGATGCAGGAAACATCAAGAGAAGATGGCAGGAATACACAGAGTCACTGTACCAAAAAGAACTGATCGATCTTCATCCATTTCAAGAAGTGGCATATGATCTAGAACCAATGGTAATGAAGGAAGAAGTCAAAGCTTCAATGAAAGAACTGGCGAAGAACAAGGCTCCGGGAATTGATGGCATACCGATTGAGATATTTCAACAAACAGATGCCCCATTGGAGGCACTCACTCAGTTATGCCAAGAGATTTGGAGGACAGCTACCTGGCCAACTGACTGGAAGAGATCCATATTTGTGCCCATTCCAAAGAAAGGTGATCCCACAGAATGTAGAAATTATAGAACAATATCATTAATATCGCACGCAAGTAAGATCTTACTGAAGGTAATTCAGAAATGTTTGTAGCTGTATATTGACAGAGAACTTCCAGAGGTTCAAGCCAGATTCAGAAGAGGACGTGGAACAAGGGATATCATAGCTGTTGTCAGATGGATCTTGGCTCAAGGCAGGGAGTACCAGAAAGATGTTTACTTGTGTTTTGTTGACTATGCAAAGGCATTTGATTGTGTGGATCATGACAAATTATGGATAACATTGAGAAGAATGGGAATCCCTGAGCACTTGATTGTACTCATGAGGAATCTGTACCTTGACCAGGAGGCTGTCGTTCGAACAGAACAAGGGGACACTACATGGTTTAAAATCAAGAAGGGAGTGCGTCAGGGTTGTATTCTTTCTCCACACTTATTCAATCTCTATGCTGAGCAAATAATCCGAGAAGCTGGACTATATGAAGAAAAACGTGGTATCAGGATTGGAGGAAGAATCATTAACAACCTGAGATATGCAGACGATACAACTTTGCTTGCTGAAAGTGAGGATGACTTAAGGCACCTACTGATGAAGGTTGAAGAATACAGTCTGCAGTATGGATTACATCTCAACATAAAGAAAACAAAAATCCTCACAACTGGACCAATGAGCAGCATCACAATAAATGGAGAGAAGATTGAGGTTGTCAAGGAATTCACGTTGCTTGGTTCTACAATCGATGCCAATGGAAGCAGCAGTCAGGACATTAGACGACGTATAGCATTGGGAAAGTCAACTGCGAAGGAACTGTTTCAAGTGCTAAGGAGCAAAGATATCTCCTTGAGGACTAAGGTGCGCCTGACACAAGCCATGATATTTCCAATCGCCTGGTATGCATGTGAGAGCTGGACAATGAATAAGGAAGACCGAAGAAGAGTTAATGCTTTTGAGTTGTGGTGCTGGTGAAGAATGCTGAAAGTATCGTGGACTGCTAAAAGAACTAACAGATCTGTCCTGGAGGAAGTGCAGCCAGAATGCTCCTTGGAAGCAAGAATGGCCAGACTTCGTCTCACCTATTTTGGTCATGCTGTCAGAAGGGACCATTCCCTGGAGAAGGATGTCATGCTTGGTAGGGTGGAGGGTTGACGAAAGAGGGGGAGGCCTTCAGGGAGATGGATTGATACAGTGGCTGCGATGATGGGCTCGAGTACAGCAGGGATTGTGGGGCTGGCGCGGGATTGGGCAGTGTTTCGTTCTGCTGTGCATGGGGTCGCTATGAGTTGGAAACGACTTGACGGCACTTAACAACAACAACAACATGAATGAATGGAACAATAACCTGCCTGCAGGGGGTGCTAGATCCCAAAGGGGAAAGCAGTAAGGGAAATGGAAGCTAGGATCTTGTAATTTTCCACTTTAAAATATCATTAATGGCTAACGTCATAATTATCTTACAGGAGAATAAAGGGCTACTGCCTAAAGCATTTGACTGCTAACCAGACGGCTGGTGGTTCAAACCCACCAGCCACTCCTCAGAAGGAAGATTGGCAATCCACTTCCTTAGAGATATTGCCTGGGAAACCCAAGGAGGGGTTGCTATGAGTCAAACTGACTGGACGACAGTGAGTTTGGTTTTGTTATTTTAGAGGATAGAGAGAAAATTGAGTGGTATATTATATTATGTGCCCTGTTATGCCTGTTGCTATATGAGAAATTACTTTTAGTGGACATGGACTGCCATAAATTGGTGCAGCTTTCTGAGAGCTCTTTGCTAAAGGAGCCTTAGTTTTAACGTAGAAGAGGTTCTGTTTGGTAACAGTGTTCTGTCTCTTGTTTCTGTTACATTATAGAGACTGAGGTGAAGTGCATAGGGCTTGCAGGGGGCAGGGACCAATCTTAAATATCTGATGATGCAAATAGCAAAAACTTCCCCTCTGCCGTCCTGGTTCTAGAAGAAATGTCAGTGTAACCATGGCACATAATAATAGGTCCCTGGATCATTGAACAGTCTTGCTTAATTCTTTTGTTCTTGATATTTAAGGTTTTTTTCTTTCTGTAAAACATTTAATTGTTCTTAGGGATGGGCTTTATGCTTTTAACTCCAAACTATACCTTTGAGCACATCCATCATTAGGATAAATGTGTGTAAGTGGAATTGCTAGAAGTTTTGATGCTTATTATCAAACTGTAATTCAGAAGGATTGTGCTGATTTTCACTATCATCAATAGTGTCTTTTTTCCCTTAAATATTTGTTGATAATAGACATTCTAACACTTTTCAATATTTGTCAGTTTGAGAGGTGAAAGATTAGACACATAATTTGTTTTCTTAGCTTATTGAATTGAATAATTGATTTATTTTTATTTATTTTTATCTATTTATAAAACATCTAAGGTTACAAATTTTCCTTTGGGTGCAGCTTTTCCCATACTTTCTGAGGTGAGCTTCCCATTTTTGTTATTATCTTAATAGCTTATAGTACTGCTTGTGACCTTTATTTTTTTAGTTGTGCTTTGGGTGCAAATCTACAGAGCAGAATTTGTTTTACATTCAACAGTTCATGTACATTTGGTTTCACTCCCCAATTACCATCCCCACTCCTAACCCACTCTCCTCCTCTCCCTTCCCAGGGACTGCCCTCCCATCCCTGTGCCCTTCTTAGTTATATGCTCCTGTCTGTCCGGCTTTTCCTCTGGGTGAATGTTGCCCCTCTGGTGCTCCATAGCTGATTGCTCCAAGGGGAGTATCTCCGTAGAGTAGGTGGGTGCATCGCCCTGGATTGGGTGTTCTGCATGTAAGTCTTAATACTGTTGGGCTGAGAGCCAGCCCTTGGGAGTGAGTTTTATCTCAGGCCTGAAGTATATCCCAGGGCCATAGTCTTGGGGGTCCCACCAGACTCCATGCGAATAGTAATTCTGGTCAATATTGTGGTTTTGAATTTTGTTCCACATTTTTCCTCCCATTCTATCCACAGTCTCCAGTTTTGATCCCTTACCGAGTGGTTGGCATTGGTAGCAGGGCACCATCTGGTGCTTCTGGTCTCGAGGTCCATCATATCCTAGGGCTGATTTTTCCAAATGCTCTTGGTTTCCTTCACTCTTCTTCGCTTTAGATGAGAGGAGACCATTAGCTGCATCTTAGAGGCCACTCAAAAGCTTTTAAGAGCCCAGATGCTACTTACCAAAGTAGGTCGTGCAACAAGATTTTTATGTATTGTGTTGTGCCAGTTGAGTCTGGTGTCCTCCAATACTATGGTCCTGAGTTGGCAGATCCAGTGGTTCTCTCTCATAAGGTACACTTTTGACTTTTTTAACTGAGCATTTAAAAATTGCTAAATGATTTTTACTAATTGAAATTAAAGCTTTTTTAAAAGTTTACAAAGTCACACAGTGTAGCCCATACAGCATCACTTTTCAGAATTTTTGTTTTCCTTACAGCTTTTTATTGTATACTTTCTGGTAAACATTCCAAGGATGTTTGGAAAAGAATATATATTCTTCAGTTTGCAGAACTTAGCAGACATTTATTTCTAAGGCTTTTTATGGTATCCAAAATCTTTATGTTCATAATTATTTTCTATTTAATCTGTTAAATATAAACCCATTTACAATGTCATTGCTGTTTTATTTCTAATAGTTTTACTTTATATTTTTTGATATTTGATATTTGACATATCAATATTTAATTCTATCATATCTTTGTTGAAGAGTATACTTTTCATTGGCAACAAGTAACCCTCTTTTCTTCATTTAATACTTTTTGACTTGAATTGTGTTTTGTCTGATCTATCCTGGAAGAAGTGCAGCCAGAATGTTCCTTGGAAGCGAGAGTGGCCAGACATTATTTCACCTACTTTGGCCATGTTGTCAGAAAGAACCATTCTCTAGAGAAGGATATCATGCTTGGTAAAGTGGAGGGTCAATAAAAGGGGGAAGGCCCTGAACAAGGTGGATTGACACAGTGACTGCAACCATGGGCTCAGGGATAATAAGGATCTTGAGGCTGGCACAGGACTGGACAGTGTTTCATTCTGTTGTACATAAGATTGCTATGAGTCAGAGATGACTGGATGGCACCTAACAACAACAACAACAACACCAACAACACTTCCACTTTCTTTTAGTTAACACCTACTCATCATTATTATTTTTTTTAAAAAAAGTATTTCTTTGCCATTTTTATTTGTTGTTGTTGTTGGTAGGTGCCGTCGAGTCATTTCCAACTCATAGCGACCCCACCCACGCAGAACAAAACACCGCCTGATCCCGCGCCAGCTCCTTGCTATACTTGAGCCCATTGTCGCAGCCACTGTGTCAATCCATCTTGTTGAAGGCCTTCCCCTCTTGTCGACCCACCACCTTACCAAGCATGACATCCTTCTCCAGGGAATGGTCCCTTCTGACAACGTGACCATTTTTATTTAAGTATATTTTATTTAGGTATGGTCACTTGCAAACCTATAATTGTGGTTTTTGCTTTTGTTTTTTGCCTTACTCAGAGAGTCTTTGGCTTCTAAGGAATATTTAACTCAGTTTACTTTTCTCATGATAACTGATATGCTTGACTTTATTTCTGTTTTAGTATTTTATTTTGCTTGCTGCCCCTCTCTTTTACTGTTTTGTCTATCTTTGCTGTATTGATTAGATTTTTTTAACATTTGTGTGTGTGTGTGTGTGTGTGGTAAATATATAGCTAAAAAACCATTTGCCATTTTAACAATCTCTACAGGTACAGTTCAGTGACTTTAATTATATTAATCATCATATTGTTCAACCATCAATCTTACCTGTTCCCAAATTTCCCCATGACCCTTAACAGATGCTCAGGGTCCCCTATGCATTGTGTCTTGGTTGGTTAGATATTCTTAGTTCTTTTTTCTTTACTGATTTGGAAGTTATGAACTCCATGTTTATATAAATAGTGGTTATCTTTAAAAAGTTAAAAAATATATTTCAACCTATATTTCTCTGTCAACATCAAGAATGCAGCAGTATCTACTCACTCTTTAATAGTATAGAAGACTATTTCATGCTTTTACTTATTTTTCACACTGCCACATCAGTTTTGGTTGAAAAATTTTTGGGTTATTAAATCTTAGAGTAATTCATACCAAAGCACAATGGAGAAAGATGTAAGATATAACAAAAAGATTGAGCTGGTTTGTAAGCAAACATGCTTAGTAAAGTGATAAAGGTTGGAGTGAAAAATTATATTATGTAGCTGGAGCAGAAGGGCCAATTTGAGAGATAATCTACATGCTTAAAAGTAAGCAATTTGTTTTTGTTTCATATTGAAATAATAGGACATATTTCCACCAAATCTTATTTTGCTTGGGATAGTCTGATTTCAAATAAAGTCCATGTGGCAGGGTTACCAGCAGGAGACACCTCAATGAGTTTAGCCTCCAGGGTGGTGGCCTGTATTTGTTTACGACCTAGCTATTCCACCCAAGCCATATCAATTAAACTTGATCCAAAGTTAACAGAAATGAGGATTCATCTATTTAGTGATGGTTAGTGATGCTTAATGGTACTTAAGGAACTCTGTGGGTGCAGCGGTTAAGACATTTGGCTGGTAACTAGAAGGTCAGTGGTTTGAGCACACCAGCTTCCCCGTGGAAGAAAGATGAGGCAGCTTGCTTCTGTGAAAATTTACAGCCTTGGAAACACTATTGGGCAGTTCCATTCTGTCCTGTAGGGTCACTGTGAGTTGGAATCGACTCAATGGGAGTGGGTTTTAAGGGTGCTTAAGGAGTCCCTAGGTGGAGCAAATGGTTAAACACTGGGCTACTAAATGAATGGTTTGTGATTCGAATCCACTGAGAGCTGCCCCGGAAGGAAAGGCCTGGTGATATACTCCCCAAAAAGCAGCTAGTAAAACCTCTATGGAGCACAGTCATACTCTGATACACATAGGGTCACCATGAGTTGGAACTGGCTTGATGGCAACAATGGTGCCTTTGAGCAACTCAGAAAAATCTACCAGAGAGCAATAGAGTTGAATGTTATAAGGGCCAAGTAAAGAGGCACCACAAATCCTAGGTTTAAGAGTGCAAATTTTATCTGACTGGCTAAGGACATTGCTAGTTTCTAAGAAAAGAGTGACCTTTGGAGCAACCACCACCTATTCCATTACTCTGCCCCAGTTAAGTTGTTGGAAGATTATAACAGCAATCCAATAGTTCCTACCTTTTTGTGCACTTTAAAGGATTTCCTCTTTACAGGATATTTTGTATGTTCAGGCACTATTACTTCCATAAAATGTTTTGATTAAACTTTGTTTACCAGGTTTTTAATTCTGCACAGATATAGTCCCTGTGAAGCTGTCTACCTACTAATGAGACAGTCATGGTTTCGGGGCATCTGTGGCATATTTAGGTGTGCCCCTTTACAACCCATTCTCTGTAAAACCACAAAACATTTTGGCTCCAAGTTTTCTGATTTTATAGAAATCTCTTTAACCCTTAATAAGATCTATAGTGAAAAGCTATGACTTGCCTGATCAGTCCTCTGTTTATTGAAAAGAGTAACAAATGCTCTAAAAACATTGCTTTGGAAATGAACCAATACTTACCTCATCAGGAATCAAAGCCACAAAAAGAATCCAGAAATGTCACGTAAATGTAGATAGTGAGTGTTTGTGAATCTACGGGAGGTTGGGGCTGGGTATTTTTTGAATTGAAGAATTCAGTTAAAGAAAGGAAGTGAAGAAGAGAACTAGGTCATTATATTTGGTTTCTGAAAAACTTAGAGTGTTTAGTATCTGTAACAATTAGTAGCAGAAAACTGCTGGTGACTACATGCAAAGTGTTTCTAAGTCACAGATACTATAATGTCATATGACCACTGGCCTGGTAAGGTAATATTTGGAGTATCAGCATAGAGTGTCCTACCTTCCATTGCCCAACTATCTAAATACTATTTATTCTCTCCTGTGAGTCTTCTGACTCTTCAAGTCAGTTTTTCTGTCCTTTCTTTTGACTTTTGTGATATATTGCTTGCATATATATTATAGCTTTTTTATGAAGTATAATATATATACTAATGCATTTTACTGAAATATAATTTATGTACAGTGAAATACACAAAACTAAAGTGACATGAGTCAATGCTTTTATTTTTATTTTGTAATGTTCCCTCCCCTGCTCTCCTACCCCTGGTAACCAACAAAGAAAGTTTCCTTCCATATATAAACCTTTCCTCAACTTTTTACAATAATGAACTAATACAATATTTGTCCTTCTGTGATTGACTTATTTCACTCAGCATAATGTCCTCCAAGTTCATCCATGTTATGCGGTGTTTTGCAGA
>NW_006921632.1:12853775-12855572 GCF_000298275.1 Orycteropus afer afer | reverse complement strand
ATTGCTGGGTCAAACGGTATTTCTAATTCCAACTTTTTAAGGAATCGCCATACTGTTTTCCACAGTGGTTGTATCATTTTACAGTCCCACCAACAGTGGATGAGAGTCCCAATCTCTCCACATCCTCGCCAGCATCTGCCATTTTCTGTCTTGTTGAACTTTGCCATAAGTGCTGGGGTGAGATGGTATCTCATTGTTGTTTTGATTTGCCTCTCTCTGATGACTAATGATCGTGAGCATTTCTTCATGTATTTGCTGGCCGCCTGAATATCCATCCTCTTTGGTGAAGTGTCCATTCATGTCTTCTGCCCATTTTTAAATTAATTAATTTATTTATTGTTCTTTAGGTGCCAGTTTACAGAGCAGAGTTTGTTTTACATTCAACATTACGTGTACATTTAGTTTCACTCCCCATTTACCATCCCCAATCCTAACCCAGTCTCCTCTCCTCCCTGCCCAGTAACTCTCCTCCCTGTGTCCCTCATAGTTATGCACTTCCATGTGTCCTGCATTTCATTTCCTCTGTGCGAATGTTGCCCCTCTGGTGCCCCATGGTCGATTGCTCCAAGGGATGCATTTCCAAAGAGTATGTGGGTGTGTCACCCTGGGTTGAGAGGTCTGTGTGTACATCTTGTTTACTGTTGAGCTGAGAGCCAGCCCCTGGGAGTGAGTTTTATTCCAGGCCCAGAATGTATCCCAGGGCCATACTGTTGGGGGTCTCACCAGATTCCATCTGACCAGTAATTCTGGTCATTATTGAGTTTTGGGATTTTGTTCCACATTTTTCCTCCCATTCTATCCAGGATCTCCAGATTTGATCCTTTCCTGAGTGGTTGGCATTGGTAGCTGGGCACCATCTAGTTCTTCTTCTCTTGAGGGCCATCATGTCCTAGGGCTGATTGCTTCCAAATGCCCTTATTTTTTTGCACTCTTCTTTGCTTCCAATGATAGGAGACCATTAGCTGCATCTTAGATGGCCGCTTGACAGCTTTTAACACCCCAGTTGCTACTCACCAATGTAGCATGAGGAACAAGACTTTTATGTATTTTTTTGTGCCAATTGAGTCTGGTGTCCCCCAGTACTGTGGTCCTGAGTCGGTAGATCTGTTGGATCTCTCTCCCACAGTGTCTGGCTGTCTGTGAGAGATTACACTATGTCTATCTTCTGTTGTTTCTGTAAGGATTGCGGGTGTTTTTTATCACTGGAATCTTTGCAAGATTAGCCTCAGCTCAATCTATCCTTGGTCTAGAGTACACTCCTGTTCACTGAACCCCATCTGATCTTCTCAGATGTTTATGTGTTTGTCTGTAGCCTGGTGTTTGTTGTTAATGGTAATGCCGTATTGTGGATATACTGGGTTGGTATTAGCATCTGTCATCTATCTCTTATGTGCATAATTCGGTGTCCTCCCTTTTCATAATGTTATCATGGTGGTCACAGATTCTTTCTATACCATTCCTTCCCTTACCCACACTAGCAACTTGCCCAAAATTAATCCTTCCCCTTCCCTCCCCACCCCAGTAGTCTACAAAATGAGTTCCCTTTCTCAAGCAAACCCTTCTTTGTTTTTCACAGTAATGGGCCTGTACAGTATTTGTCCTTCTGCGATTGACTTATTTTACTCAGCATAATGTCCTCCAGGCTCATCCATGTTGTGATATGATTCATATATCCTTCATTGTTCTTTAATGTGGCATAGTATTCCATTGTGTGACTGTACCATAATTCAGTTATCCATTCATCCATCGATGGGCATTTAGGTTGTTTCCATCTCTTTGCTATAGTGAATTGTGCTG
>NW_006921632.1:12820052-12850725 GCF_000298275.1 Orycteropus afer afer | reverse complement strand
TCCTCTTCTGAATCTGGCTTGAACCTCTGGAAGTTCTCTGTCTGTGTCTCTGGTAAGGTTAATTCCTAGATAATTTATCTTTTTAGTAGCTATTGTAAATGGTATTGTTTGCCTTATTTCTTTATCAGAGGTCTCTTTTTTAGTGTAGAGGAATCCAACTGATTTTGTATGTTGCCCTTGTATCCTGCCACTTTGCTGAACCTCTCTATTAATTCCAGTAGTGTTTTTGTTGAGTTTCTATATACAGGATCATATCATCAGCAAATATAGATATTTTTACTTCTTCTTTGCCAATTTGTATGCCTTTTATTTCTCTTTCTTACCTTATTGCCCTGACCAGGACTTCCAATACAATGTTAAATAAAAGTGGTGATAGAGGGCATCCCTGTCTGGTTCCTGTTCTTATGGGGATGCCTTGAGTCTTTATCCATTAATAATGATGTTGGCCATTGGCTTTGCATATATGCCTTTTATTATGTTGAGGAATTTCCCTTCTATCCCTATTTTGCTGAGAGTTCTGAACAGTAATGGGTGTTGGATTTTATCAAATGCTTTTTCTGCATCAGTTGATATAATCATATGGTTCTTTTCTTTTGTTTTGTTTATGTGGTGGATTACATTGATTGTTTTTCTGATGTTGAACCATCCTTGCATACCTGGTATGAATCACATTTGCTCAGGGTGTATTATTTTATTTATTTTTTGATATGTTGTTGGATCCTGTTGGCTAGGATTTTGTTGAAGATTTTTGCATCTATGTTCATGAGGGATATTGGTCTGCAGTTTTCCTTTTAATGGTGTATTTCCCTGGCTTTGGTATTAGTGTTCTACTTGCTTCGTAAAATGAGCTTGGGAGTATTCCATCTCTTTCTATGTTCTGGAATAGCTTGAGTAGTATAGGTGTCAACTGTTCCCTGAATATTTAGTAAAATTCTCCAGTGAAGCCATCAGGGCAGGACTTCTTTGTGGGGAGTTTTTTTTTTTTTAATGACCTGTTCAATTTTTTCTTTTTTTATAGGTCTGTTCAAGTATTCTATCTCTGAGTGGGATAGTTTAGGTGGGTCTTGTAATATAGAAACTTGTCCAACTCTTCTGGGTTCTCAAATCTGTTGGAGTACAGTTTTTCATAATATTCTGTCAGTATCCTTTTTATTTCAATTGGTTCGGATGTGATGACACCCTTTTCGTTTACTATTCTTTTAATTTGCATCTTTTCTTTCTTTTCTTTTGTTAGATTTGCCAATGGTTTGTTGATTTTGTTAATCTTTTTGAAGAAGCACTTTTTGTTTTGTTGATTTTCTCTATTTTTTTTTTTTTTTGGTTTGCTTTCTGTTCCATTTATTTCTGGTCTGATCTTTAGTATATCCTTACTTCTAGATACTATAATATTCTTTTGTTTTTCTTTTTCTAGTTGTTGGTGTTGTTGAGTTAGTGTTGATTTTGTTTCTTTTCTCTTTTTTGATGTATGCATTTATAACAAGTACTGCTTTTGCTGTGTCCCATAGATTTGGTATGATTTATCTTCATTCTCATTTGTTTCTAGGAATTTTTTAATTTTACTTTTTATTTGTTCTATTACCCAGTGGTTTTTTGAGCAGTGTATTTTTCAACTTCCATGTTTGATGTTTTTCCTGTTATTAATTTCCAATTTTATAGCATTGTGGTCTGAGAAGATGCTTCGTAGTATTTTGATGTTTTTGAATTTATTGAGGCTTGTTTTATGTCCTAACGTATGGTCTATTCTGAAGCAGGATCCATGTGCACTGGAGAAGAATGTGAATTGTGGTTTTGTTGGGTGGAATGCTCTATATATCTATGAGGTCGAGTTGGTTGATTGTGTTGTTGAGTTCTTTTGTATCTTTGTTGAGTTTTTTCTAGTGGATCCGTCTCTCCTTGAAAGTGGTGTGTTAAAGTCTACTACTATTATTGTAGAGTTGTCTATTGTTCCTTTTAATTCAATTAATATTTGCTTCATGTATTTTGGAGCACTTTCATTGAGTGCATAAATATTTATTATTGTAATGTCTTCTTTGTCAATTAACCCTTTCAGCATCATATAGAGTCATTCTTTGTCTCTCATGTTGTTTTTCACCTTAAAGTCTATTTTATCAGAAATTAATATTGCCACTCCTGATCTTTTTTGGTTACCATTGTCTTGGTATATTTTAGGTAGTCATTTTTTTCCACCCCTTAACTCTTAATTTGTTTTATCTCTGTCTCTAAAGTGGATCTCTAGTAGGCAACATATTGGTGGCATAATATTATTCAAAGTAATTTATCTCATTGCCTGCCAATAGTTCAACCTTTTTTTAATTGTTGTGTACTATTCCATTTTATGGATATACCACAATTTGCTCAGTTTATTTGTCTTCATTACAAATAATATGACTACTTATAAACATATATTAAGGAGCCCTGGTGGCATAGTTCCTAAGACATTTGAGTGCTACTAGAAAGTTGGCGGTTCAAACCCACAAGCCACCCTGCAGAAGGTAGACTGCACAATCCACTTCTGTAAAGATTTACCACCTCATAAATACAAAGGGGTTCACTATGAGTTGGAATTGACTCGATGGCAATGAGTTTCATTTTTGTAAATATATATTGAACATTTACTATATGTCAGGCATGTGATGGATACTGAAGATAAACAGATGACTAAGAAACAGTTCAGAGCCTCCTGTATATAAACCAATGATGCTAATATGGTATAACTGAGCCAACATGAAGGTATGCATAGGGTTTTCTGTAAATATAGAGGAGGGATAAAACTTGAGTCTTTCAAAGAAATAAAAATTAGTATAAAAATAAAGGTGGGGAATGGCAGAACAAGCTGGGGGAAGAGCATGAACAAAGGCAGAAAGGAAACAAATAGCATGGAAAATTATAAGAAATTTACTAGAACATTAAATTTGAAGACTGAAATGGTGAAGGAAGCTGAAGAAATCTGTAGCAGCTAGATCATGGAGGACATTAAATGTCATGAAAAGACTTTGTTCATTACTATGCCATATCAGGGAGTCATTGAAATATTGGAAGATGAGAGAGACTGTCAGATTTGCATTTGAGATTAAAATAGATTTAGTATGGCAGATGGAGTATGAGAGAGCAGTTTTAGGTAGTCATTGCACTATTGCAAGACCAGAGGACTGGAATCAGCATAGGAATCCTAAGGGTAGAGAAGTAAGGACCAATTTGAAAAATATTTAGGAAGGAAAAGAAGAACTTGGTGATGGAGTGCCCATGTGGTGTAAGTGGTTAATGCACTTGATAGCTAACCAAACAGTTACAGGGTCAAGTCCATTGAGAGATATTTTGGAAGAAAAATCTGGTAATGTACTTCTGAAAAAATAAGCCGTTGAACTCTATGGAGCATAGTTGTATTCTGAAACATATAAGATTGCTATAAGTTGGAATAGACTTGATGGCCATTGGTAATGCAGATAGTAAGAAATAGAGAAAAGTACGGGATGGACCTATATATTCCAGACATGAAGTGTGGATAGATATTCTTATAGGTTTGAGGAAGGAAGATGAGAATTTTAGTTTGATGTTCCTATTGTACAGTCAAGAGGAGATTTTTAGTAAGCATTTGGGTTTATGAGTCTTAAATGCTATGTGTGAACATGAGGTTGGACTTAGAAATAATTACAATATAAATTAAAATCATAGAAAGAGAAGAGACTAAGGGGTAAAAATCTT
Source organism: Orycteropus afer afer (assembly GCF_000298275.1). Classification (NCBI taxonomy): domain Eukaryota; kingdom Metazoa; phylum Chordata; class Mammalia; order Tubulidentata; family Orycteropodidae; genus Orycteropus; species Orycteropus afer. Next base: position 12,847,023 of record NW_006921632.1, on the reverse strand, counting down.
ACTTATGTTTGTGTCCTTCATAGCTTGTAGTACAGAACCTGAAATGTAGAAAATGCTTCAAGAATGTTGTTGAGTAAATGAGCATATCTCCAAATTGAATTCTACCTTAATCCTTGTACACTAATATTCATAGAAGTTAGACATATAACCAACGCATGCAAGTGCATGACCACCTTAAAGGTAGCCAGATAATATTCTTGATTGTAGCAGATAGAGCTTTGTTTGTTGAAACAGCAATAACTTTTTAGTTATTTTCTACTTCTGGGCTGCTGAAGGAGAAAGAGAAGACCACCTGGAGTCGAGTTGTTCAGATAGCCAAACCACCACTATGTCTACCATATTGTTCTCTCCTGATTAAGCCAGAACTGGGTAAGTGAATGCTTTATCTTGCATCTTTCCACATAACCAGCTGTTCTCAACAGCAGACAAATTTAGAAAACTGTGTGGTTTTTTTAAAAAAGGGAAGCTGTTTTTCCAGCTTGGAAAAAGATGGTTGATTATTATCATTTAAAAAAAAAAAAAAAAAAAATTACTGTGATTTGGGTGAAAGTTTACAGAGCAAATTCATCTTCCATACAGCAGTTCATACACATATCATCATTCTTAAGGACATGTTTATTTTTCAAAACCCAGGTGACAAATCCCAATTCCTCTAAGAAGCCTTCCCAGATCTTGCCAGTTGGACTTAATCTCTATCCACCACTTTTCCTTACATTATTTGCTTTGAAAGCTGTATGGTACATTGGAAAAAGCATGAATTTTGGAGTTCAGTAGTTGTGGTTCTCTTTTGCTGTTGGTACCCACCAAACTTCTCTGAATTTCATTCCGCTTGTCTCGTAATATATTGTAATAATACATATTTATGTTGAGAGGAGCCCATTAAATAACTTCATCTCCTTTTTCTAAGTTCCAAATCTTGAGAGATAGATGCAGGAGATACATAGGCTTAAAATGTCAGTTGATCCTCCTTAATTCAGTGATCAATTAAGTCTCTCCTTCTTCCACAGGAGGTTGAAGATAAGCTGCCACTGTCAGTCATACACTTTTTTCCCCCTGAGAGTAGAATGGAAATTCCTTCTATATAAGAGAAGATGGGAAATAAATATTGCTTCATAAAACTATCTGCTCTTAAGTTTTATCTATCTGAAAGCCCAGAAAAGGGAGCTCTGGTGGTGCTGTAGTTAAAATATTGGGCTACTAACCAAAAGTTTAGTGGTTTGAACCCATCAGCCACTCTGTGGGAGAAAGATGAGACAGTCTGCTTCTTTAAAGATTTATAGCCTTGGAAATGTTATGAAGCAGTTCTGCTGTGTCCTTTAGGTTTACTATGAGTCAGAATTGACCCAATGGAAGTGGACTTTGGGTTAAAGGCCAGAAATGACATGCAAGAGGGGAGGATAGTGAAGGGGGTAAGGCAGGGCAAATATTTTTTTCCTTAGTTCTCTTTATAGCACTAAGTATAGAGCTTTAATATAATGGTTATCATTTGAAGTTTGTTGAATTGGGAAACAAATCTCACTTGTTTTATTAGTATTAGCTATTGAATCTCTCATTTCTTTGAAGAATTATGCTTCCTTTTCTATATGATCTTTAGATGTTGTAGGCCTATATAATCCTTTTTGTATATTTAGAACAAATTTTAGTTTGAAGTACAGCTATACATACAGAAAAGTATCAAACTCATAAATATACACTTTTATGAATTATAACAAATTGAACGTACTTGTATAACCAGCACCCAGCTCAAGGAATTATAAAACATCCTAGAATACCCTGTTGAGCCCCTTCCTAGAGGTACCTGTTAGCATTATTGCAAACTCCTTATATTGTTGTTGTTGTTGTTATGTGCCATGGAGTCAGACTAGACTCATAGTGACCCCTCCTTGGGTTTCCAAGGTGGTATCATTACAGAAGTAGATTGCCCAACCTTTCCTTCTGGGGCGTGGCTGGTGGGTTTGAGCTGCCACCTTCTGGTTAGCAGTCAGATGCCTTGGGCAATACCCACAAGAGCTTCCACCCCTTATATTAGTTTTGTTTATTTTGGAATTTTATGTGTAGCTCTGGTGGCATAGTGCCTAAGGCATTTGACTGCTAACCAGAAGGCTGGCAGCTCAAACCCACCAGCCACTCCTCGGTAGGAAGCCTGGGTGGTCTACTTCCGCAAAGATTCCACCTCAGAAACCCAAAGATTCAACTGGATGGCAGTGTGAGTTGTTTTCAGATGTGTATGTCTGACTTACTCTGCTCAGTAGAATATATATGAGATTCATATCTATTGCTGTGTAGAGTTTGGTCATTTTAATGCCATTGTATGAATACACCACCATTGCTTTATGCACTGTACCATTGGTGGTAATTGGGATTGTGTCCAGTATTTTGGTATTATGAATAAAGCTGCTATGAAGATTCTTGTATATTCTTTTCATACATATCTAAGAGTGAGATTTCTGGGTCACAAGGTAACTGTATTTTAGCTTTCATAGGTAATGCCAAAGAATTTCCCAAAGTAGTTGTACTAATTTACATTTCCATGAGCATTGTATAAAAATTAATTGTGTCTAAAATATCATTACAATGAGTAATCTTAGTCTTTTTAATGTTAGCTACTCTGGTGAGTGTGTAGTGGTATCTCACTGTGGTTTAAATTTGCATTACCTGGTGATTAATAAGGTTAAGCAAATAATTACAGGTTTATTAGCTATTTTGTATTATAGCATGTGAAATTCCTACTCACGTTTTTCATTTATTTTTATGCAATTATCTGTATTTTGTTATTGATTTGTAGTCCAATTTATAATTCATCTTCTTTATAATTAATGTTTGTGTTCTAGTTTAATAAGTTGGGGTTTACCTCAGGCTCATTGAGGTACATTCCTCTTTTACCTTAAACTTTCCCCCCACTTTTACAAACACACACACACACACACACACACACATGCATACACACACCTCTACATTCCATCTAAAGTTGATTTTTTTTGGTATGATATGAGGTAGTGTCCAGGTTCATTTTATTCCCTTAATATGGATGTCCAGTTGACCAGACCATCTTTGAAAAATATATTGTTAAATTTCGCCCTTGCTCTTCAGTTCCACCCTCATCTAAATCAAGAGTCTGTATATGTTAGAGTTTGTTTCTGGACTTTATATTATATCCCATTGTTCTATTGGTCTACAATTGCATCAATACCATACTGTCTTACCTATAAATATATAGTGAGTCTAGATATCTTGTTGCATAACAATTTTTTTGTTCTTCAAGACTGTCTTGGCTTTTCTTTGTCCATTGCATTTCCATATATATTTTAGATTTAGGATGTCAATTTATGCAAAAAAAAATGTTAGAATATTTTTGATAAACTTTTCATTTGGAATCACTTTATACTCACTGAAAAGTTGCAAAATAATATGAAGAGTTTCTATATTTCCCTTATCCAGCTTTCCACATTGTTAACATCTTATATTACCATGATGGATTTGTCATAAATAAGAAACTGACAGTGAAATATTGCTATAAACTAAACTCCAGACTTTATTTGTGTCTTAGTTCTCTAGTGCTGCTATAACAGAAACACCAAAAGTGGATGGCTTTAACAAATAGAGATTTATTCTCTCATAGTTTAGGAAGTGAGAAGTCCAAATTCAGGGTGCCAGCTGTAGTTCTCTGTTGGCTCTGGGGGAAGGTCCTTATCTCCTTTCACCATCTGTAGGCACACTGTTCCTTAAAGATCTCCCTGTGTCTCAGAATTGGTCTTCCCCTGGGTCTAGGAGGTTCTCAGCACAGAGATCTTGGTTTCAAAGGATGTACAGCACTCCCTGCTCTCTTTTTCTTGGTGATAGGAATCTTTCTCTCTGTTTCCTTCTCTCTCCTTTTATCTCTTGTAAGGTAAAATATGCTGCAGGCTATACCCCAGGAAAACTACACTGGGTACACTGGGTCAGGGATGTGGCCTGAGTAAGGGTGTTGCATCCCACACTAATCTCCTTACAACTGATTGGTTGATCACATCAGATCACATCAGGAGGGATGATTACTTCATTACATAATTGCCAAACCACTGAGAACCATGGCCCAACAAGTTGACACATATTTTGAGCAACACAATTCAATCCATGACAATTTGAATTTCATGAGTTTTTCATTAATGTCTTCTTTCTGGTCCAGGATCCAATCTAGTGTACCACATTGAGTTCCATTGTCACGTCTCTACAGTCTCCTCTGGTCTGTGACTGTTTCTCAGTCTTCCCTTGTTTTTCATTATGACTTTAACAGTCTTAAGGAGCACTGGCCAGATATCCTGTAGAATATATCCTAATATAGGGCTTTCTGTTGTTTTCTTCTTGTGATTATACTGTGGTTATGGGACTTGGGAAAGAATATCACAGAGCTGAAGTGCTTTTCTCATCACCATCACATTTTATCAGGGTATACATGATATCCACATGGAATTACTGATGATTTTAACTTTCCTCACTTGATTAAAGTATTGTTTATTAGGTTTCTCCATTGCAATTTTTTTTTTTCTTCCTTTCCCTAGTCGTAGTTTTGGAAGTTAGTCATTAAGTATAGCCCATGGATTTGGGGGTTGAATGGGATGCTTAAGGTTCATTTCCTGTAGGGTGCAATACCTCTATATTTTATTTGGAATTTCTCTGTAAAAGAGATTTGTCTCTTTCCCCATAGATTCCTTTATTTAATCATTTATTTATATATATACAAACTCTTGTATATCTATTTTATACTTTGGGTTAGAATCTGTTGTTGTTATGTGCTGCTGAGTTGGACCCGACTCATAGCGACCCCTCGTTGGGTTTCTGAGGTAGTATCATTATTGAAGTAGATTGCTTCATCTTCCTTCTGAGGAGTGGGTTTGAACCGCCAGCCTTCTGGTTAGCAGCCAAGTGCCTTATCCACTATGCTACCAGAGCTCCCAATCTAGCACTACATTATTTTTTGTTTTTGTTGTTGCTCAAATTTTCTCATCTCTGGCCATGGATAAATCTTTCAACTTTGTTCCCATGTCTCTTCATCATGCACCTATATTTTTATTTTTGGAGCACTTTCTTATTTTCTGACACTACAAGATGCTCCAGACTGAACTTGTATATTCTTTACCCCACTCCTAGAATCAGTTATTTCTCCAAGGAACCCTGATTCTTTTTCTTGGAGAATAATATCAAGAAATGACGATACTGGCACTGAGTGTATTTATTGACACTGAGGTGTCATTACTTCTAGGCCCTCTCAGGGAAGAGAGTTAGGACAATACACACACATGCACACACACATACACAGAGGTATATGTCACTTAATATCCGTGATACATTCTTTGAAATGGGATGTCCTGTCATTTGGATGTTGTGTGAACAACATATGAAAACTTCATGAGAGCCCACTTCTGGTTGTTCACCTGTTGTTGTTGCTGGAGTTGCTGGTGGAGGCAGAGAAATGGGTGCTGGCAGCAGTGTTGGCTGATGGGGTGAGAGCTGGAGTGGAGTGAGAGGAAATGAGCCAGGAGGGAACAGAGTGTGCCCGGCCCTGCTCACTCTTCTCCCACTTGAGCAGCAAGAACAGCCCAGTCCTACAGTTTTGGCTGACACCACTACCAAAAAAATCCAAGAGGTGCACCCAAAGCCATGTCCTCTGCCTCATCTGCCTATATCCTATCTGGGTCCAATGCTGCGAGAGTCTGGGTTTGGAGTGTTTAGCACCATTAAGAGGAAAAAATAGACAAAAAGAGAGCTGCTTTCTCTTGCGGGGAAAAAAAATAGAAAGAAAGAACCTTATGTGACCATGGACATGTATGTGATCAGACCCAAAAGGATATTAAGAGACTCATACTTTTGTCTCTATTACCTGTCTGTCAGTTTGTCATACTGTGGTGGCTTTTGTGTTGCTGTGATGCTGGAAGCTATACTACCAATATTTCAAATACCAGCAGAGTCATCTATGGTGAAAAGCAAAACTTCCAGAGCAGACAGGCTAAGAAAGAGCTGGTGATTTATATCCCCAAATCAGCCAATGAAATCCCTATGGATTGCCACAGAATATTGTCTGATATAGTGCTGGAAGATGAACCCCCTAGGTTGAAAGTTACTCAAAATGTACAATGGTTGCAACAATGGATTGAGCATATGGATGAACAGCAATTGTGAAGATAGTGCAATATTTTGTTCTGTTGTATCTGGGGTTACCATGAGTTGGTAACTCAATGACAACTGACAACAAAATATCTGTCTACCTATTTATCTATCCACACACCATGTGTTTATAAAATATTTTTATATACAGAAACCTAAAACTTATGCATACACACATCTTTCTAATTACTTTTGGGTCTACCTATCTGTATATATGTTAAGCTAAACAAGACTTCATGGTGATATCCAACTCGAATCCAATACTCCTAGGCTCATTCTAGCCCTCTTTTCTTATTTATCTGTTACTTCCCTCTTTTACAGTGAGAAACCTGGCAGCTACTACCCGATTTCCTTTTACTTATTTGTTTAACCCTACTATATTTGAAGGAGCTCTGGTAGTATAGTGGTTAAAGCATTTGGATATTAACCAAAAAGTTGGAGGCACAAACCCACCAACCACTCTGTGAGAGAAAGATGAAGCAGTTTGCTTCCATAAAGATTTATAGCTTTGGAAACCCTCTGCGCAGTTCTCCCCTGTTGTGTAGGGTCATTATGAGTTGAAGTTGACTCTATGGCAGTGGGTTTGGGTTTTGGAAGGACATGTAATGTTGAGCATTTTTTTTTCAACAACTGTGTATCTTCCTTGGTAAAGTGTTCAAATCTGTTGCTCATTTTCAAATTGAGTTACTTCTTTTTTTTGTTCTTTCATTCCTACCTTCCTTTTTGTTAAGTTTTAAGGTTTTTTTTTTTTTTTTCAATGCATATATATTCTGGAAACAAGTCCTTTATTAGATATGTGAATTACAAACATTTGTTTCCTAGTTTGTGGCTTGACTTTTCATTCTCTTAAGGATGTCTTTTGGAAAACAAATGATTCAATGTCAAATAAAATCTAATTTATCAATTTTTTTTCTTTCATGCATTGTGCTTAGATGTTCTCTCTAAAAACTCACTGCCAAAACTAAAGTCATACAAGTTTTCATCTAAAAGCTATATAACTTTCATTCTATATTCATTTTGAGTTAATTTTTGTGAAAGGTATGAGGTATGTGTCTAGGTTCATTTTTTTTGTTTATCCATGTCATCTACATCTATATCTATTGTTGTTGTTAGTTGCCATCAAGTCATCTCTGACTCATGGTGACCCAGTGTTTAATGGAACAAAATGTTGCCTGGTCCTGTACCATCTTCATGATGATTGGTGTCTCAGTTTCTTAGCACTGTTATGACAGACGTACCACAAGTGGGAAACTTTCTCTCAATTTAGGAGGCTAGAAGTCCAAATTCAGGGCACTAATCCTAAGGGAAGGTTTTCTTTCTTTGTTGGTTCTGGGAAGGCCCTTGTCTCTTTTCACATTCTGTTCCTTGGTTCCTTGGTGACCTTCATGTGGTGTGGCATTTATCTTCCCTGGTCTGTGCTTCCTTGCTTCTGTGCCTAATCTGCTATTTTATATCTCAAAGGTGATTGGCTTAAGACACACCTTGCACGGATATGGCCCTATTAACATAACAAAAAGACCCAAATGAGATTATATCTACAGATATAGAAGTTAGAATTTATAGCACATATTTTTGGAGAATACATTTCAATCCACAACAATTAGTGTTTCAGTTTATTTTTGTGATCACTGTGTCATTCCATCTCATTGAAAGTTTCCCTCACCTTTACTGGCCCTCCACTTTACCAAACATGCCGTGCTTCCCCAGTGATTGGTCCTTCTTGATCACATGTTCAAAGTAAGCAAGTAGAAGTTTCAGATAATATTCTAAGGTCTATATGGTTATTCTTTGCTAATTTTGGGGAGTAGATCTCTAGATCTTTCTACCTACTCTGTCTTATTGTGGAAGCTCCACTGAAACTTGTCTACCATGGGTGACCCTGCTAGTATTTGAATGCTGATGACATGGTTTCCAGCATTATAGCAATATGTAAGCCACCACAGAAAGATAAATTGACCGACCAGCAGTAAGTATTTGTATGTCTATATACCTATACCTACATCTGTATCATCTCTATTATTTCATTCTTTCATTTCATTTGAGTATTTAGTATATTTTCAATATAAGTTACTAAGATTGGGCAATCTACTACTTCTGTAGAGATGCCACCTTGGAAACCCAAGGAGGGATTGCTATGAGTCTGAAACGACTTGAGGGCTGTGAGGTTTTTTTTTTTTAAATATAACTATTTACATTTACTTCTTTTTTGTTTTGGATTAATTAAATATCTTATATAATTGCATTTCTCCTCTCTATTGCTTATTAGTTATACATTTTTTTTTTAAAAAAAACCTCTTGTTTTAGTAGTTACTCTCTAAAGATTACAACATGCATCCTTCACTTATTAAGGTCTAATGTAAATTAGTAATTTTGCCATTTTCAAGATAATGAAAGAATCTCAGAACAGTTTAACTCCATTTATTCCCTCCCACTTTGTTTTATTGCTATCATGTATTTTAATTCTATATATCTTTAATCCCATAGACATTCACTTACATTTAACTACATTTCACCTTTTTTATTTCTCTTCATTCCTTCTTGAATTCCTTTTCCATGAAGTTTTTCTTTGAATTTCCTTTAGTCTGAGTCCGTGATCTTTATTTGCCTGAAGATGTCTTTTTTTCTTTTGTCTTTATTTTTTGATGAACATTTCTGCTGGGAACAGAAATCATATATATTTTCCTTTGGCCCTTGAAGTTGTTATTATTATCTGGATTCCATTGTTTCTGCTAAGTAGTTAGCTTTCAGTCTTATTGACTCAGTTCTTCTTTAAAGAAAATGTTTCTTTGATTACTTCAAAATTCTTTTTGTCTTTGATTTCAGCAGTTTTACTATCATTTGCTCAGGTACAGTTTTCTTTGAATTTTTCTTGCTTGGATTTGTAGCTCTTTTCAATTTTGTAGCTTGGAAAACCCAAGACCATTGTCTCTTCAAAATTGCTTTTGAACTATTCTCTCTCGCTTCTTCTGGGACTCCAAACCTGTTCTTGGAATACCATATGTTTTTTTAATTTGTCTCTATAATTTTCACACTTTTGTCACCCATGCTTTAGTTTGAGTATTTTCTTTTGACCTTTTAGCTAACTAATCATCTCTTTGTGCCTGTTTCGGTTATTAACTCATCTACTGTGTTTTTAATTTCTGTTGATGCATTCCTCAGTTATAGACTTTCCATTTGATTTTTTCAAAAGATAATTTCTCCATCTATTTGTATAATTTATTGAAAAGATTAATGACAGATATTTTGAAGTACATGTCTGAAAACTTAACATCTATTTCCCCTATGGATCTCTTTCTGTTTTATCTGGTTTTTGATCACAAGATCTTGTTTCTGATATGCCTAGATTTCTTTGATTGATGGCAGAACATTGTGTATGAATTATGCAGAGATAAATTGAGTCTCTACATGGCGTTTTCTACATCTCTAGAGAATTTACATTTGCATTTCAGGCAGTTAGGTTATGGTGCAATCACCTTAATCCAATCAGGGATTGAACTAATTCAAAGCTGGGCTTCAGTCTTTATAAGGATTGATTTAATTTTGGTTTGTCTTTGTTCCTGAGATGAAGCCCTTCTGTGGTCTGAACTGAAGGCCTGGCTAGTTTAATATGACTTCTTCTCTTTAGAAGGAGCCCTGGTGGCACAATCGGTAAATGCTTGGCTGCTAACTGAAAAGTTCATGGTTCAAATCCACTAACCTCTCCATAGGAGAAAGATGTGGCAGTCTGCTTATGTAAAGATGTACAGTCTTGGGAAACCCTGTGGCACCATTCTACTTTATCCTATAAGGTCACTATATGTCAGAAATGACTAGATGGAAATGGGTCCTCTTTTTAGAGAAATTTAACTCCAATTTTTCTACCTTAATTTTGTGAAAGTCTCAGATATTCTGTTCAGATTCATAGCCTCTTAGTTGTACTTTTTGCTCAGTTTTCCAGCATCTCAGCAGCCACTTGGGAACCCACAAATGCTTTAAGGGCAGAAGCAATACCAAACATTGGGGTTGTCTGTTGGTGATTCTTGTCTAAGGCATTTGACTGCTAACCAGAAGGTTGGTGGTTCAAACACTCCAGCTGCTCTGCCAAAGGAAGATGGGGCAATCTACTTCTGTAAATATTTACCACCTCAGAAACCCAAAGGGGTTTGTTATGAGTCCCAATCAACTCAATGCCAGTGAGTTTGGTTTTTTTAGTTTGTCTCCTTAGACTTCACAGTTCTGGAAACTCTCTAATGCCTTGAAAAAAGTAATAGCCATATAGTTTAACTTTCCTTCTGTTCCATCATAAGAAAGTTGATCTTCAACAAACTAGTCTTTCATTACTGGAAGAACTTATTAATATGTATTATTTGTGAGCATGACTTTATATAACAGATCTATATCTATAAAATGGGAGTAGTAATTCCTAATATATCATGAGGATAAAATTAGACCATGTATGGAAAAACATGTAAGAAACTAGAAAACTCTATAAAAACATAAAGAGTTATTATTTGTGCTGTCAAGTGGATTCAAATTTATAGTAACCCAAATGACAAAGTAGAACTGCCTCATAGACTTTCCTAGGTTGTAAATCTTTAAGGCAGGAGAGCTGCTGGTGGATTCAAACTGTCAGCCTTTCAAGTAGCAGCTGAGCACTAAACTATTGAGCCACTTGTTGTTGTTGTTGTTGTTATGTGCCGTTGAGTCAGACCCGACTCATAGCGACCCCTCCTTGGGTTTCAGAAGTGGATTACCTCATCTTCTTTCCAAGGAGTGGCTGGTGGGTTTGAACAGCCAGCCTTCTGCTTATCAGTCAAGTGCCTTAGGCACTACGCTACCAGAGCTCCCATTGAGCCACTAGAGCTTCATAAACATAAGATACTGTCATTATATTACTATAAAACATGATCTCTCTGAAGCCTCCAGTAATGTGGCAGAGAAATATTTGATGTATTTTTGTTGTTATTTTTAAAATGTTGCAATCCTGCTTAAAAGGTCTAAATGAATCCAGTGAATGTGCTACTAAGAGTAGGATTTGGAGTGATATTAACATAGGGGACTGTAGTGGTACAGTGGTTAAATGCTTGGCTGTTAACTGAAAAGAGTGGTTTGAACCTACCAGCCACTCCTTGGGAGAAAGATGTGGCAGTCGGCTTTTGCAAAGATTACAGCCTTGAAAACCCTATGGGGCCATTATATTCTATCGTATAGGGTTTCTGTGAGTTGGAATTGACTTGACAGTAATGAGTTTGGTTTTGTTTATGTCAGATAAGTGCAATGATTTGGAATTGCCTGGATAGCCATGGGTTTTATGTCAGATAAGTATCCTTTTTGGTGCCAATGGTTAATGCACAAAATGTTGGAAGGGTTAGTCCACCCACAGGCACTTCACCCCGAGGCCTACTTTAGAAAATCAGTCATTGAAAACCCAATGGAGAACAGTTCTATTCTGACCCACATGAAGCCACCGTAAGTTGGAATTGACTCCACGATGACTGGTTAATATCAGGTAAAATTGATCGGCAACCCAAAGGTAAAACTTATTACTCAAGAGGAACTGGGACCGTTCTTTCAGTCAAATCCCAGCAAGAAGCATAAGCAATGGGTCATGAGTGTGGGTAGTAAGTGAGAAGCTAGGTGAATCAAAGACAGGAGGGAATGAAGTATAGAATGGGTTGGATAAACTGATCATAACATAGATGCTGAACAGTGAGAGAATGCCAGTTTCTCTGTATATCACATGAGATGTGATTGTGAGACTAAAAGAAACTTGTAACTTGCTAATTTTTATGATACTTTAATTTAAAAATTCTTCAAAGTATCTATTATTTCTTTTCTGCTAATTTCTTACATCCAAATTAGAGATTCGGATATATGTCAGCAATATTATACTCTATCTAAAATTCACTGAATATTATCATGCACATGAACACATGTTGACTGTTTTTTAACTCTCAGGATGTTAGTGGTGGGCTGTAGGAAAGATGTGAGTACACAAAAGAGGATGTGTGAAAATGAACAGAAGGACAATATGCCAGTGTTGAAGTGGTCTATCAGTCATGATTTAATTTTAAAAATCAACACATGCACTTTCTGTTTAATTTTGAAAATATGTCATTTTCATTACTAGAGTTACTACTATCATTGTTGTAACTTTGTTGTTTTTTAACCCATAGCTCTGCTGACAGGGATGTAATTCTTTTCTGATAGATACTTAAGATTCCACCAATATATCTCTTTCTCTTGGGTCTTCTTATCAAGATTCTTTGGACTGGTGCTAGCCTGTAACCCACCCACCCATCATCCCCTCCTCTCCAATCTTGCTCTAGTCTCCATTCTTAACAACGCTTCACTTATCCCATTCTTCCCTATTTTCTACTAACTCTAACTTACTGTGAGTTCAAGGTTTTCCGTGCTTTGGAAATTCTCAAAGGGAAAGGATGTTTTTCATTTTTTGATTCATGTCATGCACTGAATCTTGATATATTGTATCTCTTATAAAGGAAGAGGATGTTTCAAAAGTAATCTTGCCTTTTTTTAAAGTTATTATTAAAAATATGTACAGCAAAACAAATCAATTCAATAGTTTCTGCATGTGCAATTCGATGACATTAATTACTTTCTTCAAGCTGTACAACCGTTCTGACCCTTCTTTCCAAATTGATCCTTACTTATTAACATGAAGCCACTGCACCCTTAGCTTCCCATCTAACCTTTGGAGTTGCTAATCTTATCTAATTTTTAAAGCAGATCTCATAAATAACTGTAATAAGCATTGTGTATTGAGTTAGTATATATTCTTGTATGAAGTATTACAATAAAGTAAATTATAATAAAATAACAGCTTATTATTAAGAGTTATAAAGTTCACCTCCAGTGATCAACAGGAACAAAACAAAACAAAACATAAATAGTGAGTTAGAGTGAGTTTAGGAGGTAGGTCATAGTGTAAATACATTATTTGTCAAAAAAGGGAGAAATATATATACTTAAGGATGGCACAATGGGAACTCTGGTGGCATAGTGCCTAAGGCACTTGCTTGCCAACCAGAAGGCTGGTGGTTCAAACCTACCAGCCACTCCTCAGAAGGAAGGTTGAGCAATCTACTTCTGTAGTGACACCACCTTGGAAACCCTAGGAGGGGTCGCTATGAATCAGATCTGACTCCACTGGAGTGGGTGGGATGGCACAACAGTTAAGCATTTTGTTTCTAACCAAAGGTTGGTGGTTTGAATCTACCAGCCACTCCACAGGAGAAAAGACCTGGTGATCTACCTCTGTAAAGATAACAAACTAGGAAACTGAATGGGGCACTTCTACTCTGTTCTATAGGATCACTATGAGCCAGAATTGACTTGACACCACTTCACAGCAACAACAGCAACACACACAGACATATGTATTTCTGTTAATTTTCAGATCACATTTTTAAAAACTGATCATGTTTAAGACCATGGGGGAAAGCATCTTAATTTTATCAACCATTCATTCTGATGATACAATATTATAAAACAGAAAATAATATTAAAATATCTCTGTGAAAAACTAATGATTTGAAAATGAATACATTCACAATTTCATGGATCAAAAAGGAAACCAAAATCAAAATTACAATACTGTTTAGAAATAATAACTATGTCATTGCATAGAGAAACTATAATGTCTAGTTTTAAAAAATACGGGCAGGACCTGGAGAGAACAATCATGGGAGAAGGAAGGGCTGCTTATGCACAGGGAGATAGCTCAGGGTGCAGAAGAGTATGAAGGGAAGGACACTGGGAGGAGGTGACTGTGGGGAGGAAGTGGGAGGGAAGCTGCTACATTGTAAATTTTGGTCAATGACATGAGACAAAGTATATGTGGACTGCTGTGTGAAAAGTGAATTTGCTCTGTAAATCTTCACCCAAATCCTAATTAAAAAAAAAAAAAAATACGCGCAGGAGTGCATGGAGGAAAGGACACAGGGAAGGTGACTATCAGGAGGAAGTGGGAGGGGAGCTGTTGCATTGTGGTAAATTGTAGTCAATGTCATGAGACAAAGTATAGGAACCGCTGCATGTAAAGTGAGTTTGGTCTGTAAACTTTCACCAAAATCACACACACACACACACACACACAAAGTCTCTGGAATAAGGTAGCTCGTGTTTAAATCCTGACTCTTGTTATATAACCTTTTTATGCCTCTATTTCCTTGAATGTCAAATGGAGAAAATAACAGTAACTTTCACATCAGATTCTTGCGAGGTTTAAAATCTATGAGGCTAACAAAGGAGAAAGTAACTGTACCCCAATCTCATTTATGAATATATACAAGACATCCAAAGTAAAATATTAGCAAGTTGAACTTCCCAGTGCATTAAAATAAAACGCAATGCAACACACTGCCCGACTATAGAGACCTCTCCTTGGATTTCCAAGGCGGTATTACTATGGAAGTCGATTGCTCAACCTTCCTTTCCAGGAGTGGCTGGTGGCTATTTCCAAGAAATACAGTTAAGAAGGGGACACTAGGTGGAGTGTAGTGAGAGTTTGAGATGACATTTTTTCTTCTACTTTTTAAAATCCTTTTTTTTTTTTTAAACGGGAGAGATTTTAGTACTTAGAAATTTTTATGGAAAGAAGTCAGCAGAGTGGGAAATGTTGAAGACAAGAGAGAGTGAGGTGTAACTGATAGGAGGTACCCCAGAAAGCAGGAAGAGTGGAAATATAGAGCAAGGTTAAAGAAATATTAGTCTTTGATTCAAGGAGATAATATTTTTCATTTCAACAGGAGAGAAAAAGGGGGGGAACTTTTTGATACTTAAATTACATAATCTGATAATGAAAAGTTAAAAAAATGCTCCTTTGTTGACTTCTTTTAAAGGTAGGAGGTGAGGTCACTGTCTGAGAGTAGGGTAGGAGGGAGTGTGGAAGGAAAATTGAAGTTTGTGAATAAGATTTAAAGTATCTTCTGGGGGAAATCGTAGGGTGGGGTATTCATGGAAACGTAGAACTTTTGTGGATATTGCTGAGGGCACAGTAGAGTTTGGAGGCCAAGAATTTCTGCTGGCATCAATCTCTTAGATTCTCCCAATGCTCTACTTGAAGCCCAGGATTAAGTAAAGAGATACTGGGTCAACTGAGAATGCCATGGCATGACAATGGAGCAAGGGATTAATGGTAGTTAGAATGAGAGATCTTAAAATCCAAACTGGAGAGAAAGAACTTTATGGAGAAAGTAGAGGAGACAAAAGAACTGAAGGTCCTGATAAAATTTAAAATGACTTGCTTGAGTTAGTTTTAGCAAAGAGAAGAATCTATATTTTTCAGAGGTGAAGTCTTTGTTGGTGGAACTAATAGATAAAACCACAGACAACATATATTGAGCACATGTTATTAGTCAGCATTGTGAAAAAAATTTACCCATCTCATATATATAAATTCTTAGTTATCAGGTGTGCAAAAAAATTAAAATTTTCTACAAAGCTAAGTGATCTTTATTTTGAGCCGATTTTCCAACCAGTGACAGAATTGTACACGTTGCAGTTGCATCAATTTCAATTTATGATGACCACATGTGTGTCAAGGGATAACTGTGCCCCACAGGGTTTCCAATGGCTGATTTTTCAGAAGTAGATTACCAAGCTTTTCTTCCAAGACCCCCCTGGGTGAACACCAACTCCCAGCCTTTCATGACTTAACTGCTTGCATCACCCAGGTAACCTTATTTAATTGGGTGTAAGCTTAGTAAGGAGTTCCAGCATAGTGTAAATGGTTAAGTACTCAGCCACTAGCTGAAAGGTTGGCTGTCTGAACCCACCCAGAGGTGCATCTGGTGGCATAGTGGGTAAGACATTTGGCTGCTAACCAGAATGTTGGTGGTTCAAACCGACCATGTGCTCCATGTCACTCAGTGTTTGACATTTGTCACTCAGTGTTTGAGTTCACATGACTTGTGGTTAGAATAAATCCATTGCACTGAGTTTCCCTTGTTTTTTTTTTTTATATTCTCTGTGAGACAATATAAGATATTATTGGCAAAATATGACCACAATTTTTTAGAAACACTTTTAGAAAATAAATCCTGTAACAGATTTTCATAATGCTTGCATCCCATGTTACCACTGTATCACACTTTTAGAGATGTATGGGCAGTCTATGGCATACTTCTACAGCTTTATAAATTTTGCTTCTTTTGTTTTCTCCCCCCACTCCTTTTCTTTTTAAGTTTCTTCTCAGTTTTTTTCAGTGTTTCTTTACATTAAGTTACTGGATTCCTGCGTTATGGTCTCTTCATATATTGTGACCATAACTTCCTCAGAGATCAGTATAATGTGGTATGAAATAAATTTATTTATCTTTATTAACTTTACTGACATTCAATAAACTGTATATATTTAAGTTTTGACATATGTATACATTTGTGAATTGTCACAATCAAATAATGAATATACATAGCACTCCCCCTAATGTCCCTGGGTAATCCTTCCCTCACACCCTTCCCTACTCTCTTCCTCCTGCTCTAGGTAACCACTGATTATTTCTCCTGTGAAATTAGTTTGCATTTCATATAATTTTATATACCTGGAATCATAGAGCATGTGCTCTATTCTATCGGACTTCTTTCATTTAGTGTGATTATTCACCCATACTATTATTCACCCATATGTTGGCTATTCATTTTTTTTTTAATTACTGAGTAATACTCCATTGCATGATTTTACCACAGTGCAAGCATTCATTTACTACTAAAGGACATTGGACTTATTTTCAAGTTTTGAATCTTATTTGTTTACTCATGCAATTATCATTTACAGTGTTCTTATTTCTTTTTGTTGCTCTCTATTTCTACCTGGTAAGATTTTCAGTCTGCCTGAAGGATTTCCTTTAACATTTCTTATGGTTTGGATCTGCTGGTCATCAATTTTGTAGTTTTCATATGTCTGGAAAAAATCTATTTAACTTGGCTCTTAAAAGATATTTTCACTAGGTATACAATGCTAGGTTGATAGTTACTTGCTGTTAATGCTTAAAAGATATTTTTCCATTATTTTCTCACTTACATTGTTTCCATCAAGAAATCTGCTGTATTCCTTGTCTGGGTTCCTCTGTTCATCATCTGTCTTTATTCCTGGAACACTTGTAAGGTATTCTATTTATCACTGGTTTTGAGCAATTTGATTATGATGTGCCTTGGTGAGCTTTTATTTATGGATACATTTTTTGTTCTTATAAATATTCTTGTGTGTGTTCAGGAAATTGTGCTTAGGTTTTAGAGCTTCTTGAATCTGTGGGTTTATAGTTTTCATCAAATTCATAAAAGTATTGGATATTATCTTTTTAATTTTTTTTTTCTGTGTTCACCACATTGTTGGAGAATTAATTACATGTATATTTGGATGCTTTAAAGTTTTCAGCAGATACCTGTGATACTTTACTCATTTATTTACTTATTTATTTTTATTTTTGTATTATCTTTTCTCTTTGTTTCATTTTTGGTACAATCTATTTCCATTTGTTCAACTTTGTTTTTTATTTCCTCTGCCACATTTACTTTGCTATTCATTCAGAGTCTCATCTTAGAAATAGTAGTTTTCATCTTTAGAAGCCTGATTTATTCCTTGTTTACATCTTCTATATCTTGACTTAGCTTTTGAACACGTGAGATAGAATTATAATAGTTGTTGGCTGTTCTTGTTTGCTAATTCTTACATCTTTGTCAGGACTTGAGTGACATCAATTATAGGCAGTCCTCAGATTATTTATGTTTAATTTACAGGCAACTCCTCCAAAAAAAAAAAAACAACAACAACTCACTGCCGTCGAATTGGATCTGACTCATAGCGACCTCTCTTGGGTTTCCAAGGCAGTATCACTACGGAAGTAGATTGCCCAACATTCCTTCTGAGGAGTGGCTGCTGGGTTTGAACCTCCAGCCTTCTGGTTAGCAGTCAAATGCCTTAGGCTCTATGCCACAGGCACTCCTACTTGCTCTTTAATGGAGGGCTTAGAACTGGTTCTGTTAGGACTGACAAAGCAAAATAGGAACAGGCCAGAATTTTTACAATTTGGGTGATTAGCCACCACAACCAGAATGGCAGCCCTCTGTAAAAAGATACTCAGAACAAGCATAGGGAGCCTGATGCATGAGATTAGATTTTGCTCAGTATAACTGTGGAAAGTCATACACATTCAAAGAGGCAAGGCTGGCCACCATCTTTGAGTAGGGTTTTTCCATCTTTGATGATTTGCTTTGTTGTTGTTATTAGGTGCTGTGGAGTCGTTTCTGACTCATAGCGACCCCATGCACAGCAGAACAAAACACCACCCAACCCCACGCCAGCTCCATGATCCCTGCTATACTTGAGCCCATCGTCGCAGAGTGGCTGTGTCAATACATCTCGTTGAAGGCCTCCCCCTCTTTCATCGACCCTCCACCTTACCAATCATGACATCCTTCTCCAGGGAATGGTCCCTTCTGACAACATGACCAAAGTAGGTGAGACGAAGTCTGGCCATTCTTTCTTCTAAGGAGCATTTCAGCTGCACTTCCTCCAAGACAGATCTGTTAGTTCTTTTAGCAGTCTATGGTACTTTCAGCATTTTTCACCAGCACATGATTTGCTTTAATGTTATATAAATCTGCTCTCATTTTGAAATAATTGAACCAATCCCCTGCTCACAACAAAGTCTTCATCACAAGCACCTTCACTTGCTGCACATTTAAATTTTAAATCATTGAAAAGGCTTTGAGCTTTTTCTTGCACTAAAGAAAAAAACAAAACAATACAAAAAACTCCAAACCATATTCACTGCCCTCAAGTCAATTCTGACTCATAGCAACCCTATAGTACAGAGTAGAACTGCTCCAAAGAGTTTCAAAAGCTGTAAGCTTTTACGGAAGCAGACTGCTCCATCTTTCTTGGGAAGAGTGCCTGGTGGGTTTGACCACTGACCTTTTGGTTAGCAGCCGAATGCCTTAACCTCTGTATCACCAGAATTCCTTAAAAAAATCAGAGTAGTTGCCTTTAATAGTCTCTGACTCATAAGGACCCTATGTTTGTCAGAGTACAACTGTGTTCCAGAGGGTTTTCCATGGCTGAATTTTGGCACACCTGTGGTTCCTCTGGGTGGACTTGAACCTTCACCCTTTTGGTTAGCAGCTAAGCATGTTAACTGTTTGCACCACCTAGGAGTTAAATAAGAATCACATGCTCCTGTGCCAACTGACCTACAGATTCTTAAAGGCACAGCTAAGAACAGATCTCATTCAAGAACTGCCTGCAATTGACTTTTCTCTTCAGTATGGCTCATATTTTCTGGCTTCTTTATCTGCCTAATAATTTTTGATTGAATGTCAGACATTGTGAAATTTAGCTTGCTGCACATTTTTTGTATTACTATTTGAGTATTTTAAAAATCTCTTCTGTGTCTCTAACTTAAGTTTTGAACATAGAAACTGTTTTAATGCTGTTGTTTACTGATGTTAATATCTCTGTTAATTCTCAGTCAGTTTTAATTGATTTTTTTTCCCCTCACTATGATCATATTTTCCTACTTCCTTGCATGCCTGGTGATTTTTTATTGGATGCTAAACACTTTGGATTTTATCTTTTCTGGTATGTATACATTCATATTCCTATAGATACTGAATTTTTTTTCTGGGATGCAATTAGGTTACTTGGAATTAGTTTGGCCTTTGGGTCTTGTTTTAAAGATTTGTTAGTTGGAACCAGAGCAGTGTTTTATCTGGGGCTAATTATTCCCCACTACTGATAGAAGTCCCTTCTGAATATGCTACTCAGTGCCCCATGAATATGCAGCTTTTCAGTTGGGGTAGTGGGAATAAACACTATTAATGTCCTGTGTGAGTGATGGTAATGTTCTCTCTAAAACTTTAAGTAGATTTCTCCCTGGTCTGGAGGACTTTTCTCACACATGCATTTATTAGTATGCTACTGCCTCAAGGTGACCTCCAAAGATCTCTGGAGTTCTTTCCTGTGCAACTCTTTCCTCTCCAGAATTCTATCCAATTTGATCTTCATGAACTATGAACTCTTGTCTCCTCAACATAGGCAGTCCACCAGCCTCTGCCTGGGGTCTCTCATTTCCTTTGCTACTGCCTGGAAACTCCCTGAAGGCAGTAAGCTGAGGTAATTATAGAGTTGACTTCATCTGTTTTCCATCTCTATCTGATGTTCAGTGTTTTGAAAATTACTGTTTCATAAATTTTGTCTCTTTATTTATTTCTTTTTGGCAGGAAATTTGGTCCTGTCTCTATTACTCCATCTAGGTCCCAAGTGGAATATGTTAAAATTATTTTAAAATGTTAATTTTAGAAAGTATGTTAAGGAAGATATCACTAAATGATAAAATAGTAAAAGAAATATATTCTTGCAACTGCATGATAAATTATTCTAAAGTGGGTTTATTACTAGACATTCACTTTTATGAAGATACAGACTTCATACAATTTTCAAGCTTTTATAAAAATAATTTGTGAATATTATAATACTAAGAAGTATAAAGAATAAATGTATCATTATTTGAATATATTATTATAAAACCTCTTTTTATCACAACTCACTTAAGAGCCTATTTGGATTGGAAAAAGGAGACCGATTATGCTTCAGGCATCTCACTTTAGAATATCAAGCTGTTTTAGAAATACCTCTTTTGTAATTCCTTTTCCACATTGCCTTTGATCTATAGTATAGCAGATAATGCTAGAAATCCAATACATTTTTAAAATTGACTTTGGTTTAGAATATTTCAATAGACTTTCAATACTACATGTAAATATACATTTAAAATAAAAATAATAATTTGAGGCACATCCTGTTGCTTATAATGTATATTTACAGTGAACCAAGTTTTAATTTTTGAGACATGGGTATTTTAGTTACAAAATTTAGACTTTTTTAAAAACATTTTACTGTGGTTTGGGTGAAAGTTTACAGAGCAAATTAGTTGCCCATTCAACAATTTATGCACATTTTGTTTCATGACAATAATTGTAATTCCCTCAGTGTAGCAGCACTCTTCTCACTTTCTCCTTGGATTCCTCCTTTCCATTTGTCCCTCTTTCCTGCCTGGTCCTTCCTTCTGAACTTTGTTTTTGGGCAATGGTGCACTTTTGGTCTTTTTTGGTTGATTGGTTTCAACACCTCATAGGTGTTTGTTTACATCATAGGCCTGTCTATTGTTTGGTTGAAAGGGAATCCCAGGGTGGGTTGGTTCCGTGGTTAAAGAGTATCCAAGGGTGGTAGTCTGGGATTTCACCATCTCCAGCAGACCAGTAAGTCTGGTCTTTCTAGGATTTTGAATTTTGTCTATATTTTTCTCCTACCCTGTCCAAGACCTTCTGTTTTGATCCTAATTACCATCTAGTTCTTCTGGTCTTAGGGTAGTGGAGGCTGTGGTTTACATGGTTCAATAGTCCTTAGGAAGAATTGTTTCCCTGAGTCTTTGATTTTCTTCCCTCTTCTTTGCTCCAGGGAGCTCTGGTGGTACAGTGGTTAATGCATTTGGCTGCTAACCAAAAAGTTGGAGGTTTAACCCAATCAGCTATTCCACAGGAGAAAGTTGAGGCAGTCTACTTCCGTAAAGATCTATGGCCTTGTAAACCCTTTGGGGCAGTTTTACTCTGTCAGAAGGGTTGCTATGATTTGCAATTGATTCAATAGCTGTGGGTTTTTGTTTTTTGTTTTTGCTCTGGAAGGGAGATATCAATAGTTCTATCTTAGATGGCTACCCTCTGGCCTTCTTTTTTTTTTAAATTGTAATTTGGGTGAAAGTTTACAGAGCAAATTCATTTTCCACACAACAGTTCATACACACTTTGTTTCATGACATTGATTACAATCCCCAAAAACTAACAGCTCTCTTCCCACTTCCTCTCTATGGTTACATTTTCCCTGTGTCCTTCTTTCCTATGCATTTCTGCCTCTGAGCTATGTCCCTGTGCAAACATTTACATCTTTTAATGTATTCTATACATAATGTATGAATAAGCTAGTGAGAAATAAGGCATCAATTAAAGTGATAAATTAAACAGCAACACGTATAGAGAAATTGTATTTTATAATTGCCATCATTATAAACATTGTTACTATTGCTATAAGGTGCCATCAAGCCAGTTCCAACTTATAGACCCGGTGTACAACAGAAGGAACATGGCCCAGCCCTGAATCATCTTCAGAATCATTGCTATGCTCAAGCCTATCACTGCAACCACTGTGTCAAGCCATCTCATTGAGGGCCTTCCCTAGTTGCTGACCCTTTACTTTAGCAAGCATGATATTCTTTCTATTGGTCCCTTCTGACAACATGATTAAAGTATGAGAGATGAAGTCTCGCCATTCTCACTTCTAAGGAGCTGTTCTGGTTACCTGGTGCTGCTCTGACATGAATATACCACCAATGGGATGGCTTGAGCAAACAGGAGTTCATTCTCTAACAGTTTGGAGGCTTAAGTCCGAGTTCAAAGTGCGAGGCTCTAGGGGCTGGGAGTCCCTCAACCTTGGGGTTCAGCTTTGTCTCCTGCTCCTGGCCTGCTGAAGCTAGAGGCTTTTTTCTCCACTTAGACAGCTGCTGGCTGCTGAGACTGACCAGCCCAATGTTGACAAGTAAAAAGGCACAGTTCTGATGTTACCAAACCACACGGCAGGCCATTAATTCAAGTCCGTTGAAAGTCCCAAGGTTGGCAGAGCATGGCAGGCAGCTGAACAATGACATGGCTACATGTGGGGTTCAAGTGTGCCATAAGCTAGAGACCATTCCCAAGCTTGTTTCTTATATATGGGAAGCAGACCACATACCCAAAGCAGCTACTCAGCTGCTCCAATAGATTCCACCATGGAGTTAATTACCAATCTCACCATGGGGAATAACTACATTTAGCTGCCCAGACACTCAACCAGCCCCAGCCAAGTTGACACACAAACATAACCACCACAGGAACATTCCAGCTGTACTTCCTCCAAGACAGATTTGTTCATTATAGCAGTTCATGGCACATTTGGTATTTTTTGCCAACGTGACAATTCAATTACATCAATTCTTCTGTTATCTTTCTTATTCATTGTCCAGCTCTCACATACATACGAGGCTATTGAAAATACCATGGCTTGGGTCAGGTGCACCTTAGTCTTAAAAGTTACATCTTTGCTCTTAAACATTTTAAAGAAGTCTTTGGCAGCAGATTTTCCAATGTAGTATGTTGTTTGATTTCTTGACTGCTGCTTCCATGGGCATTTATTGTGCATACAGATAAAATGAAATCCTTTAAACTTCAATCTTTTCTCCATTTATCATGATGTTGCTTATTGGTCCCGTTCTAAGGATTAAGGATTTTAGTTTTATTTATTTTGATATATAGTCCATACTGAAAGCTGTAGCCTTTGACTTTCATGACTAAATTATTCAAGTCTTCTTCACTTTCAGGAAGAAAAGTAGCATCATCTGCATATCACAGGTTGTTAGAGTCTTCCTCCAATCCTGATGCTACGTTTTCTTCATATTGTCCAGCTTCTTAGATTACTTGCTCAGCATACATTTTGAATGATTATGGTGAAAAGATACAATCTTAATGCATACTTTTCTGATTTTAAGCCATGCAGTATCCCTTTGTTCTGTTTGAACACTTGCCTCTTGACCTATGCACAGGTTCCTCATGAGCACAATTAAGTGCTCTGAAATTTTTATTCTTTGCAATGTTATCCATAATTTGTTATGTTTCACACAGTCTGAAGCTTTTGCATAGTCAATAAAGCACAGGTAAACAAACATCGTTTTTGTATTCTATGCTTTCAGCTAAGCTCCATCCAATACCAGCAACGGCATCCCTCGTTTCATCTCCTATTCTGAATCTGATTTGAATTTCAGGCAGTTCCCTATACATGTACTACTGCAACCATTTTTGAATTATCTTCAGCAAAATTTACTTGCATGTGGTATTAATGATATAGTTTGATAGTTTCTGCATTCTGTTAGATCACCTTTCTTTAGAAGAGTCATAAATATGGATCTCTTCCAGTCAGTTAGCCAGGTAACTATCTTCCAAATTTCTTGGCATAAATGAGTGAGGGATTCCAGTGTTGCATCCGTTTGTTGAAAAATCACAATGGGTATTCCATCAATTCCTGGAACTTGTTTTCCCCCAATTCCTTCAGTGCAGCTTGGAATTCTTCCTTCAATACCATCGGTTCTTGATCATGTGCTACTTCCTGAATGGTTGAACATCAACCAATTCTTCCTGGTGCAATGACTGTGTATTCCTTTCATTGTCTTTTTATGCTTCTTGCATTGTTCAATATTTTGCCCATGGACTCCTTCAGTATCACAACTCAAGGCTTGAAAGTTTTCTTCAGTTTTTTCAGCTTGAGAAGTGCTGAGCATGTTTTTACCCTTTCATTTTCGAACTGTAGGTCTTTGCATATTTCATTATAATAATTTACTTTGTTCTCTTGAGCTACCCCTTCAAATCTTCTGTTCAGCTCTTTTACTTCATCATTTCTTCCACTCACTTTACCTAAAGTTTCAGAGTCTTTTCTGACATTCATTTTGGTTTTCTCTCTCTTTCTTGTCTTTTTAATGATCTTTTGCTTTCTACATGTATAATGTTCTTTCTTCATGTTCTTGATGTCATCCCACAACTAATCTGGTCTTCTGTGTCTGATGTTCATTGCACCAGAGATTATAAATACTCTGGAATTAATACATTTAAAATGCTTAGAAAAGGGTCAGGAATGTAATATGATCAACAGATATTAAAAATTAGGTGATGTTATCCTATTTGAATTATTTTTTGAGATGTACATAATTGAGGTATAGCTGAAGTAATGATGTTGATTCTGTAACTAGATCTTCATATAGATGACACGTTATATTCATTTACCATCAGTGAGTATTTGACATGAGAAAAAGATGAACCACATGGCAATGTGGAGATTTTTTAATGTCTCTCACTCCTTTTTGATAGTTTCTCATTTTGTTCCCGATCCATTGGTGGATCTGTCACTCATACAAAACAGACACTGACCAAGAGAAGGAGGGTGAGCTCTGAGCAAAGAGCAGCATGTGAAAGGGTCTGGAATAGGGGCAAGACTGGAGAACAGACATGTAAGGCAAGGAGGAAATTTATATGGAAGAGACAAGGGAGCAGTACAGAATGGGACTCACGTGTTGCATATTAACTTTCAAACAGCTTTTCAGGAAAAATGGTTTCTCTTGAAGTATGTTTAGGAGACAGGGAACCAATAGAATCTTAAAGCTGGAAGGAACCTTGAAGTCTGTCAGATAAAAGCAGTTTAATTATAGTGAAACAGTGTTTGTTAAGGAAAGTAGTGAGAAAATAAGTAGTATCAAAAAGCCAGCAATTCAATAACAGTCCCCATTTGTTGAGCCCATATACAATATGAAAGCACTCTGCTATTTTTATAAATTATATTTAAAATAAAGAGTTTCACTAAATGTCCTAGTCTTTCATTGGTAAAACAAATGATATATGATTAGTTAATGTAGCATTTATTGATACAAATTAATTTTCTCTTTCTTTTTTTGATGCTGAGTTTCAATGTTATTGCAAAAAATAGCAATCTACTCAATAGCATTGTTAAAAGATAATCATTAAAAACTCACAACCTCTATTCCATTTCTGTACAGCTATTGGCGTACAAATCCTTCTTTATGCTGAACTTAATTATCTCTCTGTTACATTCATCCATTGTCATTCTGTTCCTTGGAATGAAATGGAATAAGCCTTAACCACTTTCTGTATTTGAAGATAGCTGCCCAATCCCAAGTCTCTTTTAACCATCATATGATATGACCCTTTCCTCTCACAATTACTCCTCTTGGTGAAAAAGGAATTGCTAATATCTATCTTTTTTTAAAAAATGCATTTTATTGAAATATAATTTATGTATAGTGAAATACACAAAACAAAAGTGACATGGATCACTTTACATTATTTTTTTTTTCTTTTACAGTGTTCCCTCCCCTCCCCTCTCACCCCTGGTAACCAACAAAGAAACTTTCCTTCCCTATATAAACTTTTCCTTGACTTTTTATAATAATGAACTAATACTATATTTGCCCTTCTGTGATTGACTTATTTCACTCAGCATAATGTCTTCCAAGTTCATGCATGTTATGCAGTGCTTTGCAGATTCTACGTTATTTTTTAGGGTTGCATAGTATTCCATTGTGTGTATGTACCATAGTTTGGTTATCCGTTCTTCTGTTGATGTGCACGTAGGTTGTTTCTATCTTTTTGCTATTGTAAATAGTGCTGCAATGAACATGAGTGTGCATGTATCTGTTCTTGTCCTGGCTGTCACTTCTTTAGGGTATATACCTAGTAATGGGATTGCTGGGTCAAATGGTATTTCTGATTCCAACTTTTTAAGGAATCACCATACTGCTTTCCACAGTGGTCGTATCATTTGACTAGAGTGCCATTTTCTCCACATCCTCTCTAGTATTTTTTATTTTCTGTCTTGTTGAACTTTGTCATTAGCGCTGGGGTGAGATGGTATCTCATTGATGTTTGATTTGCATCTCTCTGATGGCTAATGATCATAAGCATTTCTTTGTGTATTTGCTGGCCACCTGAATATCCTCTTTGATGAAGTTTCTATTCATGTCTTCTGTTCATTTTTTAACTAGATTATTAATCTCTTTATTGCTGAGTATTGGGGTTTCCTATAGATTTTAGGGGAGCTCTGGTAGCATAGTGGCTAAGGCACTTGACTGCTAACCAGAAGGCTGGTGGTTCAAACCCACCAGCCCCTCCTTGGAAGGAAGATAGGGCAATCTACTTCCGTAGTGATACTGCCTCAGAAACCCAAGGAGGGGTTCGCTATGAGT
>NW_006921632.1:12812865-12818527 GCF_000298275.1 Orycteropus afer afer | reverse complement strand
TATTTTTGTGTTTATGTTTAATTGGTGATTGTATGTTGGAGTGACTTGCCCACAGTTTTAGTTTTCTTCGTTTTGTTTGTATGTTCTCTACATAAGCAGGGTACTGTGCTGTGCTTCTCTATTCACTAGTTGGCAGCACTTATACACTCACCACCTGTCTCCTTTCCCATTGCCTGCCTCCTGTATGTCCCTTCTATTCTTGGGAAATGTAGCCTATTGTTAGATCCTATTTTTGTTCAGGTTTTTCCACTAGTTGGTGCCTAATCCACTTCTGTATAATTCCTTGAAAGCTCAGGGCTCCAGCATTTTCTTCTGTGTCTCTGTCAGTTTGTTTCTCTTTTCTCTGTTTAAGATGGTCTGTGTAGCTTGTCTGTCTATTCTGCCATCTTACCAGAAGTCCTCTAATATCTGTCTTGATAATGGGGAGGAAAAAAGAAATATAACATGTGCTCCTTATCATTAAAGTACTTATGAAATACTGATTTTTTTCAGTGCCCATCATGTATCTTTGTACCCAATACGTTCATAGCTAGTAGCTGTGAAACAGGAATTCTAACAAGTGAAGCCAATTTAAGTGGCAGGGCAGTGAAAATTTGATTGCAGCATATGCTGTTCAGGTAAATATACCTCATGAGAAAAAGACAGATGTCAATTGACTAATTCATTCAAAATAATTTTATTCATTCATTCACTCTTGTAATGTTTCTCAAAATGTGTTCTGGGACCACTTTGCTGAAAGAAGATGTCTCTGGCTAAATACATTTGGAAAGCTCTGTATACTCTGTTGTCCCTTTGAGATTTACTGCACTGATTTCAATGTAAAGAATTTCATCAATCCTGAAATAAAGAAATTCCATTAACATTGTTCATTCAGATTTTCCATACTCTTTTTCTTTTTTAATTGTTATAGAAAATTTTGCATATAATAGTCATTAATTTTGTGTGAAACATATTTTGGAAACATCGTAATTAAACATAAAACCTAGAATTCACTGGACTTTTTATTCCTAATATTTCAATGTAAGTATAACGATTTTCATGAAAAATGGATCTCAAAGGAAGTCCAAGTGACATCTGAAGTTTCTACTGAAGATTGAAGCCGAGAGAGACCTAATAGAATAGAAGAAACCAGCAAAGTAATCTGGTGTGTGAATTTGAGGAAAATTCATGAAGGAATTGGAACGTGGGAATATCATAATACTGAAAGAAATCTGGAAAGATTTTTGTCTCCATCTCTCAGCTTCTTTTCTTTAATGAAGACAGTATTTATTAAACAATCATGTTTCATGAATGTATTTTGATTAATATATTTACAGATCACTGACTACAAGGTTATATAAATGGAGACAAGGTGCTTGTGCCAAAGAGCTTATAATGTAACTACAGAGACAAGATATATATGCACAAAAATCATCAGATAATGATGTAAGGCAGTATGTAATTAGCTATTAAGATAAGTAGTTCATGTTATAAACATGGAAGTGAAGAAAAGGGAGATCCTTGTGAATGGAGTTAGAGGAAGTTTTCTATTTTTAACCATCTCAGAAACCCAAGGAAGGGTCATCAAAGGGGTTGTAAGGATCGACACAATGACAGTGAGTTTGGGTTTGATTTGGTTAAAAAAGGGAGAGTTTCAATTTACCTTAGTAGCCATTGTTGTAGGAGAATAACTATCTTGAGGTTCTTTAGGCTTAAAAATTTTTATTGTTGTAACAACAATACCAACAACAAATCTGTCTCCATTGGGTTTATTCCAGTGTTTCTAACTCATGGCAACCCCATGTGTTGCAGAGTGAAGGTGCTGCTGTGGTTCATGTGTCTCTGGGTACGTGCTAACTTCTGGGTGGGTTTGAACTGTCAACCTTTTGGTTAATAGTTGAGCACTCAACTCTTTGTGCCACCCAGAGACTCCATTTATTACTGTAGTTCATACACATTTATCTTGATCACTCTTCAGTGGAAAAATAGGATGCCTCTCAATATACTAATAACATTGTTGCTATGAGGATATCTTCATAAAAGCCTAATTACAATTCTTTTCTGTTGCCAGAGGATTTAAAAAAAAAAAAAAAAAAAAAAAACATTCAGGTAAACAGTATGTAGGTCTGCAATTCAGTGACAATATTTAAAACATGCGATGACTTCAAAAGACAGTTGGGAAAACTAGAATTATGATAAGAAAAATGTAAAAGAGGTTAAAAATCTAACAAAGGCAATTTAGTGCCAGAGTCAGAAGGAAAAGAGTTAATGAAGAATGTATACTTTAGTAATAGAAGAAGACAGAAAAAAGATATACACAGAAAGCAGGTCCATGGGCTAAATGGATGGCTGAGATTAGCATATGGAAACCAGACAGCAATGATGGGTCACAGGAGAGAAATAGCCACCTGGGGCTAAATACAGCAACAGATAAGAAGGAATGGAAATATTGGATGGGGGTTTACTTCCAACCTGAAAAGAACAGTGGGAAAGAATGACTAGCTGCTTTAAACAATTTTAAAATGACAGCATACACTTCCTCTTTTCTCTGAAAGATTATGTAACTTGTAAATGCTAAAGCAGACCTTTAAAAACACTAGCATTACTCTCCATGTTATTTTTAAACACCTTTTCATTCATTAAGCACAATTAAACTATCAAATCCTCTGCTTTAACTATGCAGAAACAGTCCTCACAGCCAGGAGCGCCTCATGTATTAGAAACATCATGAACAATTCTGAACTTGCACAAAATATAATTGGCCAATTTGGAGACATTGTTTTGCACAGTATGATGTGTCTCATACATTTTTCATATAGAAGTGATGCATTTTATGAGACACACAATAAGCATATAGAAATACATGCATTTTCAGGAGGCTAAAAAGAGTGGTGGGGGAATGGAACCAAGGACTGAGCTGTGAGACGAGATTTGTGAGCTCTGAAACTTGACAAGCGTGGAAAACACCATTCTAGGCAGGCTTTCCAAGGCACTTACACTGCTAATGATATCTAGAGTGCTCCATTTTTTCCTCCTGCTATAACTTCTTTAGTGGTTTTAATTAAGTGCTTTTCATGCCTAATAGCAAGGTGGAGGAACAAGGAGGATGAGAATTTGCTTACCAGGCAAGTGTTGCCTTGCCCTTACTAATTTTATGCTTCACCCAAACTTTGCTAATCTTTTATATGATTACCTGAATTTCTGCGAATTGATGCTTTTTTGTTCTCTTTTGTTGCTAATGCTACAAATTAAGGTTCTACTTAAATGTTGTCAGGTTCAATCAATATTCTCCTTAGAATAGTATTAGGATAAAAGGATAATAATCTTTTGTTGATTTACATGTGGTAATATTAAAAATTTCTGGTGCAGCTTGAAAGTATCATTGTAGAGAATACCAAGGAACTGCTGACATGTGGGGGGAAAGCCTTCAGTGGAGGGTGAGCTTGTATTTGTGTAGACAGACTTGAGTCTCAGATGTGGAAGGAGCACACTGGGCCATTCACTTCTACATAAGCTGAGTCAGCACTTGCTGACCACACTTTTTGGTACAAAGCACATCTGTAATAACTTCAGAGTAACATTTGAAAATTTAAAGTTAAACATGCAGAAATTATAGCTTTTAATTTGTACCACACAGTTCTATTTTAAAAAGAGAAAGAAAGACTTTTTTGTGGCATCAGGATTGGAGGAAGAATCATTAACAACTTGAGATACGCTGATGATACAACTTTGCTTGCTGAAAGTGAGGATGACTTGAGGCACTTACTGATGAAGACTGAGGAACACAGTCTGCAGTAGGGATCTCAATATAAAGAAGACAAAAATCCTCACAACTGGACCAATAAGCAGCATCACGATAAATGGAGAAAAGATTGAGGTTGTCAAAGAATTCACGTTGCTTGGTTCTACAATCGAGGCCAATGGAAGCAGCAGTCAGGCCATTAGACGACGTGTAGCACTGGGTAGGTCAGCTGTGAAGGAACTCTTTCAAGTGCTGAGGAGCAAGGATGTCTCCTTGAGGACTAAGGTGTGCTTGACACAGGCCATGATATTTCCAATTGCCTTGTATGCATGTGAGAGCTGGACAATGACTAAGGAAGACCGAAGAATAGTTGATGCTTTTGAGTTGTGGTGCTGGTGAAGAATGTTGAAGGTACCATAGATTGCCAAAAGAACTAACAGATCTGTCCTAGAGGAAGTGTAACCGAGATGCTTCTTGGAAGCGAGGATGGCCAGACTTCGTCTCACCTACTTTGGTCATGTTGTCAGAGGGGACCATTCCCTGGAGTAGGATGTCATGCTTGGTAAGGTGGAGGGTCAACGAAAGAGGGGAAGGCCTTCGACGAGATGGATTGACATGGTGGCTGCGACAATGGGCTCAAGTATAGCAAGGATCATGGAGCTGGCTTGGGATCGGGCAGTGTTTCATTCTGCTGTGCATGGGGTCGCTATGAGTTGGAAGCGACTTGATGGCACCTAACAGCAACAACACAGTTCTATTTTAAAAAGAGGAAGAAAGACTTTTTTTATTCACTCATCAAATGGGAAAATATATTTTGGGTGACTTCTATACGTAAAGCACTAGAGTTGAATGTAGCAAAGAGAATGCCTCAAGCAGCTAACATTTGAAAAGGGGAGATAGAACTTGTATAGAAATAAGAACTATG
Source organism: Orycteropus afer afer (assembly GCF_000298275.1). Lineage (NCBI taxonomy): Eukaryota > Metazoa > Chordata > Mammalia > Tubulidentata > Orycteropodidae > Orycteropus > Orycteropus afer. Next base: position 12,813,881 of record NW_006921632.1, on the reverse strand, counting down.
AAAGGCATCCATTCTTTTTTTCTCATTAAGTATTTAGTTATTAAGTGACTTGTATGTGTCAAGAAGTATTCCAAACCAAAACAAACCAAATCCACTGCCATCAAGTTGATTTTGACTCATAGCAACCCCCATTGGGTTTCCAAGGCTGTAAATCTTTATGGAAATAGACTGCCTCATTGTCTTCTTGTGGAGCAGCTGGAGGGTTTGAACTGTTGACCTTGAGGTTAGCAGGCAAATGCTTTACCCACTACACTATCAGAGCTCTTTAAGAATTATGCCATGGGATGAGATTATGAAGGTGAAAAACATAGTATTTACTCTGAAAGGATTTGGAAACATGGGGTAGATGACCCCATGTTTGTCAGAGAAGAACTGTGCTCCATAGGGCTTTCAGTGGCTGAATTTTTAGAATAGATTGCCAGGCCTTTTTTCTGAGACACCTCTGAATTGACTAAAACCTCCAACCTTTTGCTGCCAAACACATTAACCATTTGCACCACCACAAACTCCTGGGGCAGTGAGTACAGACATGCAAATAAACAATTATAGTAGTGGAGTGCCTGCTATGCACTTATACATAATGAGCTCTTAGAACCCTGACAAAGAACTAAACTCTACCTCAGAGAGTCAGGCATGGCTTCCTGGAAGAATACAGAGATAGTCTTTGTGTAGTTTGAATCTCTGGTTCCAGTTACTCTCCTTCTCCTCTAGTAGATTATGTGAAAAAATCAATATCCCCCATTCCTTTTTTTCATAAGCAAGGTTGAGTTAGATTTCTGTCATTCACAGTCAAAAGAAGTCTGTGTAATTCAGACAGACATGGAAGCGCGTTGTATACTGCAGAGTAGTAAATTACTTAGTATGGCTTTCTACCCATAAGTCATTGTAAACTCAGTGGTGGAATGAGCAACTGAGGAGCTCCTGATTGTAAATGTTATCCACCTGGGTTATTTCTGTTGGGTATGGCACAACGCAATGTTATGGGAGGCTCACTCTCAAGTGCTTAGAGTTCTGAT
>NW_006921632.1:12795808-12811650 GCF_000298275.1 Orycteropus afer afer | reverse complement strand
GAAGGAAGACTGGGAAATTCACTTCTGTAAAGATTTACCCCCTTGGAAACCCAAAGGGGGTCGTAATGGAATTGACTTGATGGCAGTGAGTTTTTGTTTGTTTGTTTGTTTGTTTATTGGTCATTATTAGTACTATAGTGTTTATAGTCTGTATTTGTGTAGATTTGATGCAGGTTAATGAATTTCATATGTTCTACTTTGTCTTTCACCCATTACTTTCTTTTGGATTTATTCCTCTCATTTTGAAGTATGTTTTCTTTGATGGTATTTCAGCAGTCTGGTATAGAAAAATCTCTCAGTTTTTGTCTGGAGAAGTCTTTATTTAGGCCTCATATTTGAAAGATAGTCTGGTTTGTGCAGGATTCTTGATTGACAGTGCTACTGAATATTACTTTTTTGATCCATATGTACTCATTTTCCATCCTTCTACATCCCGCTCATAGACCAAGAAGCTGATCTATATAGACTGATTCAATATTGCCTTTGGTTTCTAATTGTGGGGAACAACAGAAAACACTGACAGAAGATAGGTTGAAGGGAGGAGGATGAAGATGTGGTATTTATTTCCTCCACTCCTCCCTGAGGGAGCTCTGGTAGCATAGTGGCTAAGGCACTTGACTGCTAACCAGAAGGCTGGCGGTTCAAACCCACCAGCCACTCCTCGGAAGGAAGATGGGGCAATCTACTTCCATAGTGATACTGCCTCGGCAACCCAAGGAGGGGTTTCTATGAGTCAGGTCTGACTCAACAGCACATAACAACAACAACAACAACTCCTCCCTGATGGGTTACTAGTATACATTGACCGCTTCCCTTGACTGAAGACCGAAGCTGCAATTATGGTCTTCTCTATCACCTTTCTGCAGGTTCGAGTGGCTGCCCCTCCCTCTTGCTTCTTCAATGTTGTAATGCTTCCAGCTATTACTAACCTTGAGGTACTATGTCAGTCTTTGTTGTTGTTCTAAACCTTGCCCGTACCTCTGTAACTAGGCCCTTTATTAGACTTGTTTTAATTACTGCGCTCAAGTGTGCTGTCTTTTTCCTAATGATTATAGTAGTTATTCTCCTTCAGCATTTACAAAACAATTTTCCATTATCTTCTGGATTTTATTATGGTCAGTGAGAAGCATGTCTCCAGTTTAACTATTGTTTCTTAGGTTAATTGTCTTCTCTCTGGTTGCTATGGAGATTTTTATTGTGTCATTGGTGTTTGGCAGATCTCACCATCATGTATCTAAGTGGGAGATGAGTTTTTATTTATGCCACTTGATATACTTCTTAAATTTGAGAATTCATATTTTTTGCCAGTTCTAAAAGTTTTTAGCTCTTATGTCTTCTGATGTTACCTCTCCATTCTGCTATTCTTTCCTCTTGCAATTCCTATTAGCTATATGTTCTTATTGTGTTCTCCAGATATTTTACTTTTTTTTCTGTTATTATTTTCCATTTCTTCATGTCTCTTTTATCTTTTCTGCATAATTTCCTCAGAGCCATAGTCTAATTCATAATTATTTATCTATGTCTAAAATATGGTTTCCACAGTTCAAAGAATTCTAATTTCAATGACTAAATCTTTCATGTTAAGTTATATTTGCTCTTCTCCAAATTACCTATAATTTTCAGATTGACCCAACCCTTTTTTCATTATTTTTCCTTTATTTCAATAATAATTTTTAACTAGATAGTTTTATTTTATATTCACTTTCAAACTATCATTTTGTTCCATATTCTTGGTAGTGTTAATCTCTCTCTCTTTTTTTTTTTCAATGATTAAAAAATAAAGGGAGTTTTTGCAGATTCTCTTAATGAATCATTTCTCCTATGGTGTGAGCTCATCTTTATCACATATTTCTTCTTTATGAAGATGTTACATATATGGTGAGTCAAGAAGTATTGCTATAGAATAGTTTAGCCTTTTATATGTGTTTGTTGCTTCTAGGGAGCTCTGGTGGCATAGTGCCTAAGGCACTTGACTGCTAACCAGAAGGCTGGAGGTTCAAACCCACCAGCCACTCCTTGGAAGGAAGGTTGGACAATCAACTTCCGTAGTGATACTGCCTTGGAAACCCAAGGAGGGGTTTCTATGAGTCAGGTCTGACTTGATGGCACACAACAACAACAACAGTAAGTTGTACCTAAATAAAAAACAAAACAAAAAAACGCCATTGTTATAGAGTTGATTCCAAGTCATAGTCACCCTATAGACAGAGTAGAACTTCCCTACAGGGTTTCAAAGGCCGTAGTCTTTATGGAAGAAGACTGCCACATCTTTCTCCCACAGAGCAGTTAGTGAATTCAAACCATTGACCTTTCAGTTAGCAGGTGAGTGCTCAACCATGGCACCACCAGGGATCCTAGGGTTTTATTAATCCAGAAAAAAATTCTTTACATTAAAATATTATCATCTTGCAGATTCCTTCAAGCTATAAGTAATACAATACTGTATGTAACTGTGCCATATCTATGTGTGTTGAAGGTCTGAGACTTCAATTGCTCACCAGAGATCTTTTTCTCCATGTCAGATTTCCTTCTAGATGCCCTCCTTGCATGGCCTTAAGGTTAAGGTTGTATTTTCTGTCACTTTTTGGGTATTTTCCCTATGGCTGTGGAGATCTGACATATTAACAGGATACACTATAATTTTAGCTCATGAGCTTAATATCTTGGCTTTGTAAGCTGCTTTGTTTCTGGTAGATTTCATTTTCTAACTTTTGAGCTCAGTTATGGATTAAATAAATTATTTTAAGTTCTATTTTATTTAGTATTTCTTGATGTTTGTTATGTATTCTGTCTTCTGTGGCTTAAACAAGACATCTTCTGTGGCTTAAACAAGATGCTTTTAAACCAGGGCTTAAAATGGTCCATTTTATATTCCAAAGGGAATCATGTTTGAAAGGATACATAAAAGCCTGGGAAAAGACCAACCTGCGGATACAGATTTGGGTAATATCAGGAACCATAAAATATGTATCATCAGTAGACTAAAGCCTTAGCACTTTTTTAGTGGTGCTGGTGACAGTTTGGCTTGAGTTCCTTGGTGAATCATGGTGCTGTTAACTGCAATCAGTAACAGAGAAAATGCACATAATTTGATACTTACATGATATGCAGGTGGAAAGGTCAACTAGGCAGCTGGAAGTACTGGTCAAGATCTTGGCAGCTCTGGAGATAAATGGGAGACATAATCTTGTATCTAGAGAATGGAGATATGGCAGTAGATTAAATTCTACAGGGAGAGTGTGTATTACAAGCAGAGACTAATACAATGGATACTATTAATATAAAGAGTAGAGTATAGTACAGTGGGTACTATTAATATAATGAACAACAAATAGTACAATGAGGACTATTAATATAATGAGTTGAGAATAGAATCATTTATGAGGTAAATCAAGAAAGATACCCTCAAGACCAAGTGAGGTAAGAATTTAAAGTGGAGTATGATCAATGTGGTTGACGAATCAGTCAGGAATGTAAGTTGATACATAATTTCCATGAGAGGAGGTTAGTTGCTTATATTCAGGTGTGCTAGAATAATTTCTTTCAGAAAGATCAGCACAAGGCTGGACCCTATGAGGCAGAGGTTAAGGATGTCCCAAATGTCCAGCTTTTCCAAACTGCTGTGCCAGTCCATCATTTCTGACATCAACTCCTCTTCCTCCCCTCAATAATCCCCCTCCTGTCTTAGGGTTCTATTGTTGTTATTATGTGCCATCGAGTTGGCCCCGACTCATAGCGACCCTTCCTTGGGTTTCTGAGGCAGTATCACTACAGAAGTAGATTGCCCAACCTTCTTTCCGAGGAGTGGCTGGTGGATTTGAACCACCAGCCTTCAGGTTAGCAGTCAAGTGCCTTAGGCACTATGCTACCTGAGCTCATAGTTTGGTGTAATGTCAGAACTCACAAACTCACCCAAAAAACGGCTCAGGTGGTGGTGGTGGTGGTGGTGGATACTGGAAGGCTGGCAGGCTGCCAAGTTCCAGGTCTGTGGGTAGGTCTGGATGATTCTCCAAATTCATGTGGTTGCAGGGGTTGGGTAACCCAAATCAATAGGTCAAATGGTGGTTGTTGTCTCAAATCCAGGATGAGATGATGAGGAACCAAACCAGATCCTGAGAAAGAGAGGGAACTTTCCCAGAACATTCAATACATACCCTCAAGGAAGCTTATACACTCAAGTCACTAGACTTGAGTCACATTCACCAGCAAGGCGGGACTCAAGATATATCCCCCATAAACCAGCATGTTGTTGTTGTTGTTGTTAGGTGCTGTCAAGTCAGCTCTGACTCATAGAGACTCTATGTACAACAGAATGAAACACTGCCTGGTCCTGCGCCAGCCTCACAATCCTTGCTATGCCTGAGCCCATTGTTGCAGCCACTATGTCTATCCATCTCATTGAGGGCCTTCCCCTTTTTCACTGACCCTCCACTTTAGCAAGCATGTTATCCTTCTCCAGGGAACGTTCCCTCCTGACAACATGACCAAAGTAGGTGAGATGAAGTCTGGCCATTCTCGCTTCCAAGAAGCATGTTGGCTGCACTTCTTCCAAGACAGATTTGTTAGTTCTTTCAGCAGTCCATGGTACTTACAGCATTCTTCGCTAACACCACAACTCAAAAGCATCAACTCTTCTTTGGTCTTCCTTATTCATTGTCCAGCTTTCATACACATATAAGGCAATTGAAAACACCATGGCTTGAGATAGGCACACTTTAGTTTTCAAAGAGACATCTTTGCTCTTCAGCACTTTAACAAGGCCTTTTGCGGCAGATTTGCCCAGTGCAATACGTTGTCTGATTTCTTGACTGCTGCTTCCATTGGCGTTGATTGTGGAACCAAGTAATATGAAATATTTGAAACTTCAATCCTTTCTCCACTTATCATGATGCTGCTTATTGGTCCAGTTGTGAGGACTTTTGTTTACTTTACGTTAAGGTGTAATTCCATATTGCAGACTATAGTCTTTAATCTTCATCAGTAAATGCTTCAAGTTATCTTCACTTGCAGCAAGCAAGGTTGTGTCATCTGCATATTGCAGGTTCTTCCTCCAATCCTGATGCTGTGTTCTTCTTTATATTGTCTAGCTTCTGGGATAATTTCCTCAGGACACAGTTTGAGTAAGTATGGTGAAAGGATACAACCCTGACACACTTCCTTCCTGGTTTTAAACCATGCAGTATCCCCTTGTTCTGTGCGAATGACAGCCTCCTAGCCTATGTACAGGTTCCATATGAACACAATTAAGTGTTCTGGAATTTACATTCTTCTCAATGTTATCCATAATTTGTTATGATGCACACAGTTGAATGTTTTTGCATAGTCAATAAAATATAAGGAAACATCTTTCTGGTATTCTTTGCTTACAGCCAAGATCCATTTAACATCAGCAAAGATACTCTTCATTCCACATCCTCTTCTGAATCCAGCTTATGTTTCTGGAAGTTCCCTGTCAATATAATGCTGCAACTTTTTTTTGAATTATTTTCAGCACAATTTTACTTGTGTGTGATATTAAAGATATTGTTTGGTAATTTCTACATTCTGTGGAACCTTTCTTTGGAATGGGTACAAATATGCCTCTCTTGCATTTAGTTGGCCAGGTAGCTGTCTTCAAAATTTCCTGGCATAGATAAATAAGTACCTCCACTATGGCATCCATTTGTTGAAACATCTCAATGGGTATTCTGTCAATTCCTGGAGCCTTGTTTCTCACCAATTCCTTCAGTGCAGCGTTGACTTTTCCCCTCAATACCATTGGTTCTCGATCATATGCCACCTCCTGAAATAGATGAACATCAACGAATTTTTTTGGTACAGTTACTCTGTGTATTCCTTCCATCATTTTTTGATACTTTCTACATCATTCAATATTTTTCCCATAGAACTTTTCAGTGTTGCAACTTAAGGCTTGAATTTTTTCTTCAGTTCTTTCAGCTTGAGAAGTGCTGAATGTGTTTTTCTCTTTTGGTTTTCTAACTTCAGGTCTCAGCCCATTTCATTATAATAATTGATTTTGTCTTCTCGAGCTGCTCTTTAAAATCTTCTGTTCATTTCTTTTATCTTGTCATTTCTTCCATTTGCTTTAGATACTCTCCATTCAAGAGGAAGTTTCAGAGTCTCTTCTGACAACCATTTTGGTCTTTTCTTCCTTTCCTGTCTTTTTAATAACCTTTTGCTTTCTTCATGTATTACGCTCTTGATGTCATCCCACAGTTCTTCTGGTTTTCAGTCATTGGTGTTCAATGCATTAAATTTATTCTTTAGATGGTATCTAAATTCAGGTGGGTTATAATCAAGGTCATAGTTTGGCTTTCATGGACTTATTCCAATTTGAACTTGTATATGAGCAGTTGGCATAGTGCCTAAGGCATTTGCTTGCTAACCAGAAGGCTGGAGGTTCAAACTCAGCCACTCCTCAGAAGGAAGGTTGGGTAATCTACTTCCATAGTGATACTGCCTCAGAAATCCAAGAAGTGGTTGCTATGAGTTGGATCTGACTCCACGACAGTGAGTTTGGTTTGGTTTGGTTTATGAGCAGTAGATGGTCTGTTCCACAATCAGCTCCTGACCTTGTTTTGACTGAAGATATTGAGCTTCTCCATCTCCTCTTTCCATAGATGTAATCTATCTGATTCCTGTGTATTTCATCTGGCGAAGTCCATGTTTATATCTGCTGTTTATATTGTTGTAGAAAGGTGTTTGCAATGAATAAATCATTGGTCTTGCAAAATTTTATCATGTCAATAGCCAACGTCATTTCTATCACCAAGGCTACATTTTCCAACTACTGGTGAGTCTTCTTTGTTTCTAATTTTTGCATTCCAATCACAAGTAATAATCAGCACATCTTGATTGCATGTTTGGTCTATTTCAGACTGCAAAAGTTGGTAAAAATCTTCAATTTCCTCATCTTTGGCTTTAGTGGTTGGTGCATAAATCTGAATAATAGTAGCATCAACTGATCTTCCTTGTAGGCATATAGATATTATCCTATCACTGACATCATTGTAATTCAGGATAGATATTGAAACATTCTTTGTGATCATAAAAGCTGCACCATTTCTCTTCAGTTTGTCATTCCTGGTATAGTAGACCATATGGTTGTCTGATTCAAAATGGCCAAAACCAGTCCATTTCAGCTCACTAATGCCTAGGATATTGATCTTTATGTGTTCTGTTTTGGTTTAGACAACTTCCAATTTTCCTAGATTCATATTTCATACATTCCATGGTCCAATTATTAATGGATGTTTGCAGCTTTTTATTCCCAGTTTGAGTCATGCCACACCAGTAAATGGAAGTCCTGACAGCTTTACTCCATCCACATCACTAAGGTCAACTCTACGTTGGGGAGGCAGCTCTTCCCCAGTTGTAATTTGAGACCCTTCTGATATGAGGGGCTCATTTTCTGGCACTGTATTAGACAGTGTTTCACGGCTATTCATAAACTTTTCCAGTAATATATCAGACCATGTTTCACTGCTATTCATTAATTTTTCACTGGCCTATTCTTTGAGAAATTCATGGCCTCTTCCTTCTTCCAATTTTGTCTTAGTCTGGAAGCTATGTTGAAACCTGTCCACCATGGGTGGCCCTGCTCGTATTTGAACTACTGATGACATAGCTTCCAGCCTCACAGTAACATGCAAGCCACTACAGGGCAACAAACTGATGGATGAGTCATGAAAACAGGAATAGAGAATAGGATTTACAAAATATCACAAAATGGAAGATGATGGCTAGAAGGGCCATATTAAGCAATCCACTGCACTGCAGGCAACCCCTGGCTCTTCTAGCCATTAGTCCTTTCACACTTGAAGGATTAATTTGCCCCTCCCAATCATTAACAATTTGTCCTTCAGTAGGGCAAAGAGTCCTAGGGGTAAGGTTACTCAGGTACCAACCATTCAGGTCTATTGCAGATGTCCATCTGATCTGATCAGATACTGTAAAAGTTTGTCTCATCATCACCCTTTCTGGCCCCTGATAAAATTTAACTGAAAGAATATTATTCCCTTGCTCTAAATCTATCTTTAGGTATCAGCATAGTGTTAGATTTTCCCCACTGCATACCCATTTATTCATTCCTTTACCTTCAGCTATTATTTATCCTTCTTTCTATTTGTCATTTATTTTTACCCAAATTTTCCCACCGTGGGAAGGGACATCAGCTTCAGCTGCTGTGACAGTCTAGATTGCTGGTAGAAAGACCAGTCCAGCAAGTGATCCCCCTCAGTACATTCCCATTCATGTTGGATATGGTTATATAGGTATACAACTAGTGGGCTATCTCAACCACTGGGCAAGATGATAGTATTTATTGTCAGCCCCAGTTTTGCCAAATGGGGGGAAGGTACAATCCATCCCATAAAGCCTTTGGCATACAGCTTCAGGGGTATAGTTACAATCTCTTGCTAAGGTATCACCCCTGCCTCTGTGAGGAGAAGTTGATGTCAGAAATGATGGAGTGGCACTGCAGTTTGGAAAAGTGGGACATTTGGGATATCTTTAACCTCTGCCTCATAGGTACTGGCATTGTGCTGATCTTTCTAAAAGGAATTATTGAAGCAGTTGGTGTCAGGAGTGAGATTTGTTGCAATGACTCCAGACTCATGGAAGCATTAGACTTTGTAAGGGAAAGAAGGAAGGAGGCAAGGAAGTGAAAATTTTGATTCTTTGATGGTTACATTTGTTGTTGTTATATGTAATTGCAGAATATGGACATATTATGCTGCAGCTGAGGGGAGAAAAGCCTGAGGCAAGAGCCAGGCAGATTAAAGGAGATAATTGATCTGGAGACTAGGGCTTTTGGTTACGCTCAGCCAAAGGCCCATGGCCATATGCATAGAATGGGAAGATTGGCAAAATGAAGAGATGACTCTGGAATGATTTTAAAGGATTGTGTGTTTTGAATTATGTGTTTATCTGAATATACTATGGATATTGAATTCTCTTACCTAGTTGTATGTTAGAAATTAACATTGGGTATGGATAGCAGAGAGTGTGTAAGTCCACCTTCAGCCAATTCTTGATTGGATATGGTAAAAGAGGAAATAGAATTTGCCCAGAAGAAACACAGACTCTTGTTTCAAGCCCTGTGTGTAGAGTATCAGGGGTTTAGGTAGAAACCCCACCCAGCACCTTCAGAATAGGAAATTTGCATTTGAAAAGACGTGAGAAGCCACCCAGATCTGTTGAGAGGACAGAAAATTTCCATTTGAAGGAAGAACCTGCAGATAAAAAAGACTGGGTTTTTGAATTTCAAGTGGTTTAGCTTTGGGTGCATCAAGGCAGGAAAGTCATGGTCTATGAGAGAAATCCCTTCCAGGATCAGAAGTTAAAGGGAGCTGGTGAGTAGCTGCCTCATATGCTGCTCATTTATGACCACCTAGTGATACTGCCTCGGAAACCCAAGGAGGGGTCTCTATGAGTCGGGGCATAACAACAACAACAAGATCTACTTGATGAGTAGAAGTGGGGGAAGTGCAGCAAACAGGCTGAGTTTGGTACTCTTTGACTTAGCCTATGAAGGCTAGGGATGAGAGGAAGGGCTGGCTGGTCTGAAGTCAAGGTGTGGACTCATAAGCCTATGGGTGTTGAACTAGCCCCTCAGTGCTAGAGATGAGAGACAGAGAAAATGTGCTGGTCTGAAGTGAAGGAAGGGGTCTTATTCCCAAATTTGCAGGTAGTTCCCATGACCTACCTGGGATGGCTAGGGGAAAGCTGACCAGAACCTGACCAAATGAAGAGGAAGATGTTTGACACTGAGCTGGTGTTAAGTTGCTGCAATTTGAATGGCTTGCTATGGATGAGACTTTGCTTATTTATGGATGCAGGTGCTCAAAGTTTCAAACAGAACAGAAGATTCTTCAGAGAAAGGAACATGCTTCTCTCCTCAGAGTGCTGGTTTGATAGGGATGGGGAAATTGGAAATCGGCTATTTAAAATGGGGGGAGACAAAGGCATGAAGTGACTGGTTTATACACTTTTATGGGTATGCTTATTTCTAAACTGAAGGATTTATTAATTTTTGAAGTGTGAAAGGGACATTGGCTAGAAAAGCCAGAGGGTGGCTTGTGGTGCAGTGAATTATTCGGTATTGCTTTTCTAGTCATACTCTGTAACTCCTACTAGATTACTGAATGGGACCATGCAAATTAGGAGTGCAGAACTCTTAATGTGATATTTGGTTAGCTTTACTATGCTACTGGGATTAAAACGAGCCCTCCTAGAGGCAGAAGGGGGATCTCACTGCCATCAAGAGAGAGGAGCTGGAGGTGAAGTGGAACACATCCTTGAACCCAAGATCCCCATGTTGGACCTCCTTAGCAGAGACTACTGGCAGAGAGACACCTGGCTGAGAGACGGCAACAGCGGAATTGAGAGGCATGAGACAGAGTGACAGGCTTACCTGGCCCAAAGAGCAAGAAAGTTGAGTGCCTTTGTGCAGGAAGCTTGCAGGTGGAGTAGGGTGCATGTAGGTGTACCTATCAGCAGAGCTAAAAGAGTTTTGTAACACTTGCCTGAGCTGGACAGGGGACAGGCTAAGAGGCCAAGGGCCAGAGAGGCATGTCCTGATCAAAAAACTGTATCCTGAAAGCATTCCTGAACCTGAGTAATAGCCTGTTACTTCCCTGATCAACCCCTATAATCGTGAGTAGTATCTGAGTTCTGTGTGGCCATTGCAATGAATTAGTTCAACCCAGAAGAGAAGTAGTGAGTGCAGTGGGAGGGACGGTTGGTGTCAGAATTGGTAAAAAGGCTGGAGGGAGGCAGCATGTCTGGCTTCATAGAAATAAGCCTTGGGCTGTTGATGGTGACTCTCCTTCCCCCTTGTGATATTGGAGGAAGTCAGAAGGTGCTTCCCCCATGTCCTTTTTGAAAGGTGATGAATAGCAAGTATCACAGATGAGATAAGGATTTGAACTGGCCTTTAAAGATCCATCCTTAGCCACCTAGGCCTATGAAGAAAGAGTTAAACTCATCTCATCCAATGCCAGGTGATGGGCATCTTGATACTAGAGTGGATTTTCATTTCATCATCTATATCATTTAACTGGCCAGACAAAAATAGAAATTATTATAAGTTAGTGCTTAACCCAAGAAGGAGTACTCCTCTAAATATGAACAATTTGGACATCTAGGCTGTGTGGTTGCTCTGAAACTATTAAGTAGCTATGGCAGTTAAGCTTATGTGTCAACTTGGCTGGGCCTGGTTGAGTGGCTGGGCAGCCTGATGTAGTTATTTCTCATGGTGAAACTGGTAATCAACTTCATGGTGGAATTTACTGGAGCAGCCAAGTAAATGCTTTAGGGATATGGTCTGCTTCCAGGATATAGGAAATCAAATGAACAAAAAACCAAATACATTGCTGTCAAGTGAGATCTGAATCATAGCTACCTATCCTTGGGTTTCTGAAGTGGTATCACTATGGAAGACTGCCCAATCTTCCTTTCAAGGAGTGGCTGGTGGGTTTGAACCACCTACCTTGTGATTAGCAGTCAAATGCCTTAGGTATTATGTCACTCAAGCTCCTAGTATATAAGAAGCAGCTTTTTTTTTTTTTTTTTTTTAAAAAAAAAAAGGTTTATTGTGATTTGGGTGAAAGTTTACAGAGCAAATTCATTTTCCATACAGCAGTTCACATACACTTTGTCTCATGACATTGACTGCAATTTCCCACAATGCAACAACTCCTCTCCCAGTTCCTCCCCATAGTTACCTTTTCCCTGTGTCCTTCCCTTTCTGCACTCCTGCCCTTCCCCCAGCTGTTCCCCTGTGCATACACAGCACTTCTATTCTCCCATGATTGATCTCTCCAACAAGTGTATCTACCTAATGTAAATGTTCAGCTCATATGCCTGTCCTTTGCTTGGCTGGAAGCCACAGGAGTGGTTTCAATTCCAGACCTGAAGGGCAGCTAGGAGTCATAGTCTCAGTGGTTCCATCAGGCTCTATCAGACCAGCAAACCTGGTCCCATTTTTTTCTTTTTATGATTTTGAGTTTTGTTCCACAGTGTTCTCCCACTTTGCCCAGGATCTCCTACATAGATCCCCCTCTAAGTTGTTGACAATGGTAGCCGGTCACCATGTAGTTCATAAGAAGCAGCTTTGAGAAAGGTCTGTAGCTTTTGGCATGCTTGAATCCTGAATGTAGCTGATTTGTTACTCAGCAGCCTGCCATGTTGTCTGCCAATCTTGGAACTCTTAATGGACTTGAATCAATGACCTCTTGTGTAGTTTGGCCATATTGGGACTATGCCATTTTTATATGTTGACCTTGGGCTTGTCAGCCTCTGCAGCCAGCAGCTGCTTTAGTGAAGAAAGCCTCCAGCTTCAGTGGGCTGAGAACAAGAGGCAGTGCTCAATCTCAGGGTCAAGGGACTTTCATCCACCCCCTACAGCCTGGCACTTTGAATTAGGACTTCTAGCCTCCAAAACTATAAGAGAATATACTCCTGTTTGTTAAAGTCATCCTATTTGTGGTGTTTTCTGTTAGAACGGCATGAAGTAATCCAAACAGTAGCAAAACTGTGCTGTTAATCCAGAGGGTTTATTAGAGCTGTTATACGGGAAAGGCCCTAGAGCCAATTGTTTCTGATCAGTCCAGGAAGTATTTTCAGGTCTTAAGGCAAACTGAAAGTGGCTTTCTTCTCTGTCAAAATTAGAGCTCTCTCTTCTACCATGATTTGCCCTGTGAATTCTAGCTGCTGTGAACTTTCAGCTCTGTCACCTGAACTCAGAGACACTCTGGACTCAGCCTGGTTTTGCCTCCCTGCACGGCAAACTCTCCGGGGGGGGGGGAGGTAAACTGGGGTGATTATAAGGCTCATCTTTCGGAACACTGTCACTTGTTGCCTGATGTCCAGTATTTTGAGACCCGTTTTAGCCTGTAATTTTAGTTGTTTCAGGAGGGAGAGAGTGTCAGATCCTTTACTTCTTCTTGGGTGGAAATAGAAGTTGATTTTAAACATTTTCAGCTAATACTTGTTTCTGTCATACTATTACCATAACAAAATTTTAATTTAAGAAACTCATTAGGATGGATATAAAAATATAGATTTTGTAACTAAGATTCTCAGACTTGGAATGATCAGAGCAGATAAGTAGAACCTCCTAGAAAATAGAGCTCTTTTAATGTGAGCAATGACACTGGAGATCACCTCATGGAATTTTGCAAGACCAATGTCTTACTCATTGGAATGTCCCTTTCCAACAACATAAATGGTGACTATACATGTGAATCTCACCAGATTGAATCCACATGAATCATATCAACTGTATCTGCAGAAAGAGACAATGGAGAAGCTCAATATCATCAGTCAGAACAAGGCCACAGGATGACTGTGGAGCAGATTATCAACTACTCATATGCAAGTTCAACTTGAAGCTGAAAAAAATTAAAACAAGTCCACAAGAGCCAAAATATGACCTTGAGTATATCCCATCTGAACTTAGAGACTATCTCAAAATAGGTTCACACATTGAGCACTAATGACTAAAGACCAGATGAGTTGTGGGATGACATCAAGAACAACATATATGAAGAAAGAAAAAAGGTTATTAAAAATACGAGAAAAAAAGACCAAAATGGATGTCTGAAGAGGCTCTGGGACTTTCTTTTGAACATGAAGTGGCTAAAGAAAATGGAAGAAATGATGGAGTAAAAGAGTTGAGCAGAACATTTCAAAGGGTGTCTTGAGAAGACAGAGTAAAATATTATAATGAAATGTGCAAAGACCCAGAGTTAGAAAACCAAATGGGAATGACATTGTTGGCATTTCTCAAGCTTAAAGAACTGGAGAAAATTTCAAGCTTCGATTTGCAATATTAAAGTCTTTTATGGGCAAAATATTAAACACAGGAAACACCAAAAGAAGATGGAAGCAATACACAGTCACTGTACCAAAAAAAAAATTGGTCAATGTTCACCCATTTTGTTGTTGTTGTTGTTATGTGCCGTCGAGTCAGCCCCGACTCATAGCGACCCCTCCTTGGGTTTCCGAGGCAGTATCACTACAGAAGTAGGATTGCCCAACCTTCCTTCCGAGGAGTGGCTGGTGGGTTTGAACCGCCAGCCTTCTGGTTAGCAGTCAAGTGCCTTAGCCACTATGCTACCAGAGCTCCCTCACCCATTTTAGGAAGTAGTATATGATCAAGAATTGATGGTAGTGAAGGAAGAAGTATAGGCAACATTGGTGAAAAATGAGAGTCCAGGAATTGACAGAACACCAGTTGAGATATTTCAACACTCACTCATCCATGCCAAAAAATTTGGAAAATAGCCACTTGGGGCCAACTTCCCATTTAAAAAGAAGTGATGCAACAGAATGTGGAAACTATCAAACAATATCATTAATAGCATGTTGTTGTTGTTGTTGTTATGTGCCGTCGAGTCAGCCCTGACTCATAGCGACCCCTCCTTGGGTTTCCGAGGCATTAATAGCATACACAGTAAAATTTTGCTGAAGATAATTAAAAAATATTTGCAGCAATACATCAACAGGGAACTACAAGAAATTTAAGCCAGATTGAGATGGGGACATGAAATGAAGGATATCATTGCTGATGTCAGATGGATTTTGGCTGAAAGTAAAGAATACTTGGAAGATTTTTACCTGTGTTTACTGATTATGAAAAGCATTTGACTGTGTGGATTGTAGCAAATTATGGATAACATTACAAAGAATGGGAATCTGGAATGAAGTGTTCTGGAACATTTAATCGTGTTTCTGTGGTACCTGTACATAGACCAAGAGGCTGTACAATGGAATACTGCATTAAATAAGGAAAGGTGTGTGTCAGTGATGCATCCTTTCACAATACTTATTCAATCTGTATGCTGAACAAATAATCCAAAGAGCTGGAATATATGAAGAAAAGGAGGCATCAAGATTGGAGGAAGACTCATTAACAACCTGCAATATGCAAATGACCCAACTCTACTTACCAGAAATGAAGAGGACTTGAAGCATTTACTAATAAAGATCAAAGACTATAGCCTTCAATATGGATAACACCTCAACATAAAGTAAACAAAAATCCTCACAATTGGGTCAATAAGCAACGTCACGATGTTGTTGTTTTTGTTATGTGCCATCAAGTTGGACCCGACTCATGGCGACCCCTCCTTGGGTTTCCGAGGCAGTATCACTATGGAAGTAGATTGCCCCATCTTCCTTCTGAGGAGTGGCTGGTGGGTTTGAACCGCCAGCCTTCTGGTTAGCAGTCAAGTGCCTTAGGCACTAAGCTACCAGAGCTCCCAACATCATGATAAAAGGAGAAAAGACTGAAGTCAAGAATTTCATTTTACTTGGATCTACAGTCAATGTCCATGGAAGCAAAAGTCAAGAAATCAAATGATGTATTGCCTTGGGCAAATCTGTTGCCAAAACCTCTAAAACTTTAAAAAGCAAAGATGTCAACTTGACCCAAACTATGGTATTTTCAATATGCATATGAAAGGCGGACAACTGAAGAAGAATAAGTGCATGTGAATATTGATGTTGGCAAATAGTATTGAATAAGCCATGGCTTGCCAGAATAGTGAATAAAATTTGGAAGAAGAATAGCCAAAATGCTGCCTAGAATTGAGGCTAGCAAGAGTTTGTCTCTTACTTTGGACCATGTTTTGTTCTCTTGTGCTGCTCTAACAGGAATACCACAGGTGGATGACTTTTAACAAACACGGATTTATTTTCTTATAGTTTAGGAGGCTAAAATTCTGAGTTCAAAGTGCCAGCTCTAGAGGCTAAGTGAAGGCCCCTTGATATTGGCCTCCAGCTTTGCCTCTTGTTCCCAGCCTATTGAAGCTGGAGACTTCTCATAAGTAGCTGTT
>NW_006921632.1:12793635-12795513 GCF_000298275.1 Orycteropus afer afer | reverse complement strand
GGATTTGAACTGCCAGCCGTCTGGTTAGCAGGCAAGTGTCTTAGCCACTATGCTACCAAAGCTGCTTCTTATATAACGGAAACAGACCACATCCCTTAGCTACTCATCTATTCACAGCTGATTCCAACATGGAGTGGATTACCAGTCTCATCATAGGGAATAACTACATCCAGCTGCCCAGCCACTCAAAACCAGGCCCAGCTAAGATGACACATAACACAAACATTTTATCAGGAGAAACTATTCCCTGGAGAAGGACATCATGCTTGATAAAGTAGAGGGTCAGCAAAAAGGAGGAGAACCCTCAATGAGATGGACTGACATAATGGTTGCAACAATGGGCTCAAACATAGCGACAGTTGTAAGGATGGTGCAAGATGGGCAGCATTTCATTATAATTGTACACAGGGTCATATGAGTGAAGTTAGAACTGACATAGGGCACCTAAAAACAATTATACGTATTCCTTCTGGGTGTGTTTCACTTTACAAACTAGCATTCAAAGTTTTATTGAACTTTTTCAAACAGAACACACCTGTATTTAATTGACTTAAAATTATTGATAATTAAGAAAGAAATGGGAACTTATGGAAAATTATAGGCACTGGTAACTATAACCATAGTTGTTTATCAGTTGTAGAACTGAAATTTGTGTATTATAGGCCATATAAAACCAAAAAACCAAACTCATTGCTGTTGAGTTGGATCCAACTCATAACAACCCCTCCTTGGGTTTCCAAGGCAGTATCACTACAGAAGTAGATTGCCCAATCTTCCTTCTGAAGAGTGGCTGGTGGGTTTGAACCATGTAACTTAGGTAAAAATTAGAATACATTATTTTCTTCATCACTGTATCCTCAGGCATTGACATGTATGGTAGATTGTGAGGTTCCATAAATATCTGTGTAATAAAGAATGAACAAAAGAATAAATACTAACTCCTCAAAGACAGGATATATCTTATTCATTGCTAAATTCACACTTTGTACTCAGTCAATACGATGTTGATTGGATTAATGAATGCTGCAAGAATCTGTGTTTGGAGTCTCTAAAACCATTTGTGGAAAATAAAGGAGAGCTGCTTGGAGTTCTGGTGGTGTAGTAGCTAAGGCAGTTGGCTGCTAACCAAAAGGTCAGTGGTTTGAATCCATCAACTGCTTGGCAGAAGAAAGAAGGGGCTGTCTGCTTCTGTAAAGATTTACAGTCTTAGAAACCCAATGGGGGTCGCTATGAGTTGGAATCCACCGACAGCAGTGAGTTTTGTTTTGGAGTTTGCTTCTCTCTAAAAATAAAATGAAAATCTTAAGGGACCATTGGTTTATATGTGGTCAGACATTGCCTGAACAGATGTTAAGTGACACATATCTGTAACCTACAAGAAATCCTATTATCCATTTCTGTTTTAATTTCATGCCATGGAGAAGAAATGGAAAGATAAAAATGCCAGGAAAAAAAAAAAAAACCAGACACAAAATTTAAAGAGAAAGGAAAATTAGTCAGCAACTCTGTACCGCAACTTACCACCCTGATGACTGACACCCATGAGAATGGAAGTTGTTCCAGACAAAAGAAGCTGTAGGGCCAAGAGTAGAATTCTGAGGAACAAAAGGGAACAAATTCCTGTTCCTCCCTTCTCCCCAGGTCACAAGGCTGTGTCATTATAAGCTCCTTGCTCAGGGAGGATTGCCCCATTTTCTGTATGCATCTCCAAACTAGTTGTGGTATAAGTGAGATAGTCTTAATACTATCAAGTTACCATGGTGACTCAGCCAAAATCAATAATTGAGAATGCCTAGAGGGGCCTGTGCTTGCTGAAAGTGAGGATGACTTAAGGCACCTACTGATGAAGGTTGAAGAATACAGTCTGCAGTATGGATT
>NW_006921632.1:12788595-12792790 GCF_000298275.1 Orycteropus afer afer | reverse complement strand
TAGGAATGTTCATTTTGTCATTGAGTCATTTAAATTTTATTCACTGATATTAGACCCCAGCCATTGGTGGAGCTATGTCTGAGCAGTTAGGTTTAAAAAAAACCATAAAAACTGTCCCAAACAAACAACAGTCCTACATCCCTTTCACCCCCAACCCCCACCCCATCCTCAGCCTGATCTGTTTAGACTATCTGTGTGATCCTGCAATGCAACTAGTGTTCCCTTTTCCTTTTGAACTCCTAACCAAACAGTAAGACCTAGTTCATCAACTATTCATTTGTGGGTACTTTGCCATTCCTCTACTCAGCAAAAGACAATTTCCTCTGTGTTGGAACTCTGTGTTTGGCGAGAGGCTAGGAGGGTTGGAACGACCAGAGCTGGCTACTAAAAGCAGGCACAGTAAAACTCTACAATGATTTGCCTCTTTTTCAGTTTGGCACATTATGTTAGGAGCTGGAATAGAGAGATGTTTGTAATAAATTACAGTTGGAAGGAGGGTGATGGGGCTTCTGTAGAAGTCCTGTTCCCCACCCCTCCTGCCCTTTGGTTGCACAGTTATGAGCTTCACTTTTGTTGTTCATATTTTAAATTCAGCTTGTACTGAACTTGCCACAGAAATAGATCTGCACTGACACTCCCACACTCAAGCTGCTGGTGCTGCCGTCGCAGGTTTTGACATTGCTTGAGCCAGAAGCAGAAAGTAGAAGGTTAAAGTAGAATTAAAGAGGTTGCTAGATGAATAGGCCCGCTTTCTGCTTGCAAAACCTGGATCATCTTTTATTTCCATCTCTGACGCTCTTATAAATCTTTAATAGCAACACTGTGCTCACATAGTGATTGCCTATAAGCATAAAGTTTTGCTAAGAAAAGGGAACTGTTGTATGACACAGGCATATTTTTTGCCTAAATGAAAGGGCCCAGTGAGGATTCTCCTCACTTGGACAATCTATACTGTGGATGCTGGGGCCCTGGAAGTCAGATGGACTGCCATCAGGGTGGCCATCAAGGTGGGAGGTCGGCACTGGGGAGGCCTAACAGGAGCCAACAGGAGGTCTTGGCAAGCGAGACAGAACATCAAAGGTTGATGTCTAGAGAGGCAGCCCAAACTGTAAAGGAGACCTGGCCCAGTAGTGAGGGCCTCACTTGGGCAGCTCTTATACTCCTGGAAGATGACTAGGGTGGAGGTGGGGTAGAAGATGGAGAAAGCAAAACCAGAGTTCAGGCCCTAGAGACTAATAAAAGTAGATTGCATTTACTGAGCAAGCACTGTGAGCCAGGCACTGGGCTAGCAGCATTCTGCACTCTAATCACAGCTTTTTCACAATGCATTTCATCGGCTTATTTACTTGTTTGTATCTCTCACTAGACTGTGAGTTCCTGGAAGAAAGGGTCTGTGTTTGATCACCATTTGCAGGGAACTTACCAGAGAACCTGGCACAGAGAATGCATTCTGGCAAACATTTGTTGAATGAGTGAATGAATGATCTTTTGTCTTTCAACAGTCTTGGCAAGTATTATTATCCCTTTGTTCCTGTTGATGAAACCAAGTTTCAGAGATATTAAGAGACTTGCCCAAGGTCATACATATGCTAGTAATCCACTAAGCCAAGTTTTGAATGCTCTTTCTATTAAGTCACACTGTGCAGGGGACTAAATTAGAATTTAGAAATAAAAGGGCAAGAGGGGTCCCAGATTCTGGCATTTTATTTCCAAAGCAGTCCACTCTGCCAAATCTGCCCTTAATGAGGACGAGTATTATAATTCTCCCCCAGGGAAAAACAATAATGTTTTGAACAATAATACAATCTATTACAGTACTCAGTAAATATGAATATAATTAAATTTAGCATTATTATTTAATTCTATACCTCAGAACTTTTCTGCCATAAAGTTGGGGTGAAGTGGGATGAGATGGGTATGGGGTAGGAAAAGAATATATCCTTGTATAAAGTGCTTGAGGTGCGCAGCCTGTATGCTTGTCTTTCACATTTTGTTAAGGTACATTTGCACCTGGTTGTTGTTGTTAAGTGCTGTCGAGTCGTCTCTGACTCAGCAATCCCATGCACATTAGAAGGAAACACTGCCTGGTCCTGCACCAGCTCCAAGATCCTTGCTATACTTGAGGCCATCGCCGCAGCCACTGTGTCAATCCATCTGGTTGAGGGCCTTCCCCTCTTTTGTTGACCCTCCACCTTACCAAGCATGACATCCTTCTCCAGGGAATGGTCCCTTCTGACAACACAACCAAAGTAGGTGAGACGAAGTCTGGCCATTCTCGCTTCTAAGGAGCATTCTGGCTGCACTTCCTCAAGGATAGATTTGCTAGATCTTTTAGAAGTCCATGACACTTTCAGCAATCATCACCAGAACCACAACTCAAAAGCATCAACTTTTCTTCAGTCCTCCTTATTCATTCTCCAGCTCTCACATGCATAAGAGGCAATTGAAAATACCATGGCTTGTGTCAGGTGCACCTTAGTCCTAAGGAGACATCTTTGATCTCCAGCACTGGAAAGAGGTTCTTTGCAGCTGATTTGCCCTGTGCTATATGTTGTCTGATGTCCTGACTGCTGCTTCTGTTGGTGTTGATTGTAGAACCAAGCAATGTGAAGTCTTTGATAACTTCAATCTTCTCTCCATTCATTGTGCTGCTGCTTATAGATCCAGTTATGAGGAATTTTGTTTTCTTTATATTGAGATGTAATCCATACTGCAGACTGTATTCTTCAATCTAAATCAGTAAGTGCTTCAAGTCATCCTCACTTTCTGTAAGCAAAATTGTGCTATCAGCGTATCGCAGGTTGTTAATGATTCTTCCTCCAATCCTGACGCCACATTCTTCTTCATATAATCCAGCTTCTCAGATTATTTGCTAAGCATACAGATTGAATAAGTATGGTGAAAGTATACAACCCTGATGTGCTTCCTTCTTGATTTTAAACCATGCAGTGTCTCTTTATTCTGTTTGAATAACAGCCTCCTTGTCTATGTAGTTTCCTCACGAGTACAATTAAGTGTTCTGGAATTCCCATTCTTCTCAATGTTACCCATAATTTGTTATGATTCACACAATCAAATGCTTTTGCATAGTCAATAAACCACAAGTAAACATCTTTCTGGTATTCTTTGCTTTGAGCCAAGATCCATTTGACGTCAGCAATGATATCCCTCATTCCATGTCTTCTTCTGAATCTAGTTTGCATTTCTGAAGTTCTCTGTCAATATACTGCTGCAACCTTTTTTGAATTACATTCAGTAAGATTTTACTTACATGCAATATTAATGATATTGTTCAATAATTTCCATGTTTTGTGGGATCACCTTTCTTTGAAATGAGTACAAATATGGATCTTTTCCAGTTAGTTGGCCAGATATTTGTCTTTCAAATTTCTTGGCACAGCTGAGTGAGTGCTTCTAGTGTGGTATCCATTTGTTGAAACATCTCAATGGGTATCCCATCAATTCCTGGAGCCTTGCTCTTTGCCAATTCCTTCAGTGCAGCTTCTACTTCTTCCTTTAATACTATTAGTCCTTGATCATATGCCAGCTCCTGAAACGGATGAAGATTGACCAGGTCTTTTTGGTACAGTGACTCTGTGTATTCCTTCCATCTTTTGTTGCTTCCTGCATCATTGAATATTTTGTCCATAGAATCTTTCAATGTTGCAACTCGAGGCTTAAATTTTTCCTTCAGTTCTTTCAGCTTGAGAAATGCTGAGTATTTTCTTCCCTTTTGACTCTCTAATGCCAGGTCTTTGCAGATTTCATTATAGTAATTGGCTTTGTCTGCTTGAGTTGCTCTTTGAAATCTTCTGTTCAGCTCTTTTATTTTGTCATTTCTTCCATTAGCTTTAGCTACTCTCCATTCAAGAGCAACTTTCAGAGTCTCTTCTGACATCCATTTTTGTCTTTTCTCCCTTTCTCATCTTTTTAATGACCTCTTGCTTTCTTTGTGGATGATGTTCTTGATGTCATCCCATAATTCTGGTTTTTGGTCATTGGTGTTCAATGCATCAAATCTATTCTTTAGATGGTTTCCAAATTCAGGAGGGATATATCCCAGGTCCTATTTTGGTTCTTGTGGACTTGTTTTAATTGTCTTCAACTTCAACTTGAATATGCATATGAGCAGTTGATGGTCTGTTCCACAATCAGCTCCTGGCCTGGTTTTGGCTGAAGATATTGAGCTTTTTCA
>NW_006921632.1:12781056-12787445 GCF_000298275.1 Orycteropus afer afer | reverse complement strand
GCCTAAGGCACTTGACTGCTAACCAGAAGGCTGGCAGTTCAAATCCACCAGCCACTCCTTGGAAGGAAGGTTGGGCAATCTACTTCCATAGTGACACTGCCTCGGAAACCCAAGGAGGGGTTGCTGTGAGTCAGGTCTGACTTGATGGCACATGACAACAACAATAAGCCTCTTGGGGTAGGGCTTTGTCTCCCTCCCCTTACCTGGATCCCATGGCTCTGTTTCTGTCTCATTCCCAGCTTTTCCCCTGCTTCCTGCCTTGTGGGATGGAGCCTTGTCTCCTTCCCCTTACCTGGATCCTGCAGCTCTGTCTCCTGGAGGGAATGAGAAATGCCTTAGTACTGGTCTTTTCCCTCCCTGTCTATAAGAATTATTCTTTTTCTTTCCCAGGGTCATGACTGAGAAGAGAGTCTAGCTATCCTAGTAGAGAAAACAATAGTAGCTCTCTGATTCCAAACTGTATCTAGCTCTGAGTCTATGATATGAATCTGTGCAATTCATTGACGCTTATCAAGTGCCAGGAACTAAGCATTGTATTGGGTGTCACAAATGATTAAAAAATGACAAAGTGCTTGCCTTTAAGTGGCTTGTATGTGCCACTAACTCTAGACAAGGTATATTATGTCAAGTCCTGGCTGCTTGGAATTTCTAATGGCTGTCTGATTTCAAGTCCTAACCATCTTTGGTTTAATCAGATACTTGCACCAGATGGATCCCCAGTGATTATTATAGTGATTTGTACCTTCTACAGGAAGGCCTTCCTAGCTCAGACAAAGAAAGTTGGAGTGACCACTATGTGTTCCTTTTCAGGTTTTATACAATTATGAAGATATTTGAGTGAATTGTATATGTACTATTTGTGTGTAAATATCATTAATGTCACATGCAAGTAAAATTTTGCTGAAGATAATTCAAAAATGGTTGCAGCAGTACATGGGTATGGAACTGCCAGAAATTCAGCAGGATTCAGAAGAGGATGTGAAATAAGGGATATCATTACTGATGTCAGATGGATCTTGCTGAAAGCAAACAATACAAGAAAGATGTTTACCTATGTTTTATTGACTATGCAAAAACTTTAAACTGTGTGAATCAAAAATTATTGCTTGTTGTTGTTGTTGTTATGTGCCGTGGAGTCAGATCTGACCCATAGTGACCCCTCCTTGGATTTCTGAGGTGGTATCACTATGGAAGTAGATTGCCCAACCTTCCTTCTGAGGAGTGGCTGGTCGGTTTGAACCTCCAGCCTCCTGGTTAGCAATCAAGTGTTTTAGGTATTATGCTACCAGAGCTCCTAAATTAAATTAAATTATTGCAAACAATAGGAAGTCTAGAAAACTTAATTGTGTTCATGAGGAACCTATACATACACCATGAGACAATCATTCAAACAGAACAAGGGGATATGGCGTGGTTTAAAATTGGGGAAGGTGTGCATCAGAGTTGTATTCTTTCACTATACTTGTTCAATCTGTATGCTGAGCACATAATCTGAGAAGCTGGACTATATGAAGAAGAGCATGGTATCAGGGTTGGAAGAAGAATCATCAACAACCTGCAATATGCAGATGACACAAACTTGTTTGCTGGAAGTGAAGAAGGCACTCACTGATGAAGAGCAAAAACTACGGCCTTCAGTATGGATTATACCTCAACATAGAGAAAACAAAAATCCTCACAACTGGACCAATAAGCAACATCATGATAAATGTAGAAAAGATTGAAGTTGTCAAAGATTTCATTTTACTTGAATTCACAGTCAATGCCCATGGAAGCAGCACTCAAGAAATCAAGTGATATTTTGCATTGGGGAAATCTGCTACAAAAGACCTCTTTAAAGTGTTTAAGAGCAAAGGTGTCACTTTGAAAATTAAGGTTCAACTGACCCAAGTTATGATATTTTCAGTAGTCTCATATATATGTGAGAAATTGACAATGAATAAAGAAGACGGTAGAAGAATTGATGCATTTGAATTGTGGTATTGATGAAGAATATTGAATGCACCATGGAATGCTTCTTAGAAGTAAGAATGACCAGACTTTGTCGCTCTTACTTTGGTCATGTTGTCAGAAGGGACCAGTCCCAAAAGAAAGATATCGTTCTAGGTAAAGTAGAGGGTCAATGAAAAGGGGGAAGATCCTCAACGAGATGGATTGACACAGTGGCTGCGATAATGGGCTCAAGCATAACAACAATTGTGAGGATGGCACAAGACCAGGCAGTGTTTCGTTCTGTTGTACATAGTGACCCTATGAGTCAAAACCAACTTAAGGGCACCTAAGAACAATAATAGCAACAACATTGGGGTGTAACATGGTCCTTGTGATCCAGTTCCCTGAAATATATTACTCAAAATGTGAGCCCTCTGAGGCCTTTAGGTTTTTCTTAGCAATTCTGCACTAAAATGGAGAAGAAATGTGCAGAGTCCTGGAAAGACCCTGTGTATCCAGAGGACTAGTCAGAAAGGATAAACACGAGCAGGACATTCTCAGGGACCATCTTGGCAGACCATAGGCATGCTCAGCCGTGGGAGTGCCCCATCCCAGACTATTACAAAGATCCATGGTACTACCTCACAGAAGGAGCTCTGGTAGCATAGTGGCTAAAACACTTGACTGCTAACCAGAAGGCTGGTGGTTCAAACCCACCAGCCACTCCTCAGAAGGAAGGTTGGGCAATCCTACTTCCGTAGTGATACTGCCTCGGAAACCCAAGGAGGGGTCGCTATGAGTCGGGGCGGACTCGACGGCACATAACAACAACAACAACAACAACTTCACAGAGAGTCACTTAGCCTGGAGGGGAGCTATTTCTTCCACTTTTTTCTCAGTTAGTAGTTTTGAGATAGCTGAAAATTTTCTGAAGTCTCTAGACACATGTCTTAGTAATATAAAGTTTCAACTACCAAGCACTCTTTAGCAAGATCTAGGCATCTGATCCATTACTTCTCTGATTTCATGTTGATAATTTGGACTTTATTTTACACGTGAGAAACTGAGGTTCAGGGAAATGTTAAGCAATTTGTCAAAGTTACATGGTTGGTTGATTGAAGCATCATACAATTCTGAAAAGTTGACTCTATATAAGAAATAGAACCTATTAGGACGAGTTGATAATGAAAATGACAGGGTAAATTTTCCTAAGTTCCCGGTTTGTGAAGGCATCTCTTTTTACACTTTTCAGTTTATAAGTGTCATGTTAAATAAGGCAACTCTGTAGAACATGTTCTGACTGTTTCACAATAGTATAGGTTCTTTAAAAGTCAGATTTCTGACTCATGTTGAGTTATTCACACAAACAAAGGCTGAACCTGGAATAGCAGGGACAAACAGAATGACATCATATGTCTCTTCTATAAAAGGCTGGAGAGACTCAGAAAGGAAGTTTCTCCAGGAATCAGGGAAAGCTGAATGCTGAGTATCACCTAGTTACTCTGATAAATAAGGAAGAACCACATCTGGTGAACTTGACAAACTTGAGCTATTGTCTTTAATAAGGAGCAAAGTGCTGGTAATGTGGACTTTATCCTAAGTAGGTAAAGACCAATCTTGATCCAAATTTAAGATAAAATTGGGTTATGAACCCCACTTTACTGCCTCCTTGAATTTCCTCATACTCCCAGGGTCATACCTTAGATCTTACTGCCACTTCTCTAGCACTCAAAACTCTAGTCATTTTTCAGAACCAATTATTTGCCATAAGTATCTTGATTCTTCTAGTTGGAATAAACTTCTCTCTCCTTGGTACTTTCCTTGGTATACTTTGTTTATGTATCTATCTTAATTCTCTAGTGCTGCTATAACAGAAATACCACAAGTGGATTGTTTTAACAAACAAAAATTTATTCTCTTACAGTTTAGGAGACTTGAAGTCCAAATTCAGAGTGTTGGATCTAGGAGCTGGGTGGAGGTCTGTCAACCTTAAACTTCAGCTCTGTCTTCCAGGCTCACTGGAGCAAGCTGGAGGCTTTTCCTGACTCACACAGCTGCTGGCTGCTGAAGTTGATGAATCCAAAATTAGCAGATTAAATGGCAGATTTTTGGCTCACACTGTGAAGGCCACAATCCTAAATTCAGAAGGTGCAATCCCAAGATTGGAAGGCAACAAGGCAGACCACTGGTTCAAGTCTAGGAAGTGGATTCAAAGAGTGAAGCAAACACAGGATACTTTCTATATATACTGTAAGCAGGCCACACCCCAAAGGCAACTCTCCTTCAACTGCTCACAGCAGATTCCACCATGGAGGTGATCACACCACTTACAACCTCATCATGAAGGAGCTATGATGATATAGTGGTTAAGGCATTTGGCTGCTAACCAAAAGGACAGTGGTTCAAGCCACCTGGTGCTGTACAGAAGAAAGATGAGGCATATATGCTTCTGTAAAGATTTACAGCCTTAGAAACCCAATGAGGGGTGCTGTGAGTTGGAATCAACTCATGGCAGTGAATAAGTGCAAGTGAATCTCGTCATGTGTGATAGTTACATCCAGCTGCCAAGCCACTCAAAACCACTGCTCAGCCAAGCTGACACATAGCCTTAACTACCATGGCATCCTTTTTAGCTCTTTTCAAAGATGCTTGGGTGGTGCAGTTTGCACTCAGCTGCTAACCAAAAGTTGATAGTTTGAGCCTCCCCAGCAGTGCTATGGAAGGAAGGTCTGGTGATCTGCTACCATAAGGATTACAGGCAAGAAAACTCTATGAACAGTTCCATTCTGCAACACATGAGGTTTGGAGGAGTCAGAATCAACTTGATGGGAATAGGTTTTTGTTTTCCTTAAAGCCCTCATCAAATCTAGCCAAACATATAGAAAAATTATCTCTTGCTTGGTTTCCTCTGCTGTATAATAAGCCACCTAAAGGCAGGGATTGTGTCTTTCTTCCTTTGTGTAATCACAAGGTCTAGCACTATGCCAATTCCATATTCTACACTCTTCAAATGTCTGTGCAACTAGATTAAATATCATTGTTTTTGAATTGAAAGAGTTAGAACTGGGACAAAGCCTGAAAAATATTGTATGTTGAAATAATACAAGTGAAAGAAATGTGGAGGACTTTAAACATCAGAATTAAGATGGGGGAACATGTACTTTTTTAACTTGGAAATATTTTTATTTTTTGTTCATTGTACTTTATATTATATGGTTAATATAATTATCAAAAATGAATTAACATAATTTAATGTTTTGTGTTTCTATGGAAATGTTTCCTTGTGAAAATAGTGTAAAGGGTATGAAATACTACTTTCCTCCTTTTCTATGCTTATACCGTACTGGATAATACAGAGACCACATTCATGACCTGTGTTGGAAAGTTGTGTTTTTTTTAATCATCATAAGATCTATTTTTACTCAAATTCCAAGTCAGGCCACCCCTCCCCCCTTTTTTTGACCTCCTTATTCAGTGAATAGGGGACTATACCATGTGAGAATACTGGTATATTTTGTGAGCAGACAAGGCTGAGAGCAGTTCTTTCTAGGATGAAAAAAAGAGAAGGGCCAGTCCCATGACACACTATCAGCCTGTGTGTTCCAGATAATGATCTGGCAGAATTTAATGCCTAGGTAGCCATAGTGGATTACTTAAGTCAAGGTATCACTCTAGGATAGAGTGTCATTTTATGTAGTTGAGTGTGTATAGTTGGCTTACGTTAATAAAGAGAGTTTGTACATATGGCATTTGAAATGGTGGATATTGTAGGTTCTATAATGTATGTGTTTTAAAGAGCCACAATAAAGGAAGGGTGAATCAGGGAAATATTTCTTGAGTACCTGACATGGATTAGTTACTGTGCTTTTAAATAATAATGATAATAGTAAAAATAGTGTCTACCTTTATTGAGTGCTTACTCTATCTACACATTGAACAAAGTTATTCTTTGCCATTTAATCTTTTACGCATTCCTGCAGTATAAAACTAGGAGCTCTGGTAGGGTAGTTCCTAACCACTCCTGCGAAGGAAGGTTGGGTGATCTACTTCTGTAGTGATACTGCCTTGGAGACCCAAGGAGGAGTCACTGTGAGTCAGATCCGACTCCACTGCAGTGAGGGTTTTTTTTTTTTTTTTGGCAGTATAAACCAAAAAACCAAACTCACTGCTGTCAAGTTGGATCTGACTCAGAGCAACTCCTCCTTGGGTTTCCCAGGAAGTATCACTATGGAAATAGATCGCCTAACCTTCCTTCCCAGGAGTGGCCGGTGAGTTTGAACCTGGTCATTTTATAGATGAGTAAAGAACTTCAATGATTAAGTAACCTGCACAAGTTTACATAGTCAGTTAGGGCCAGACCAGCATTTAACCTGGTGGTATAGTGCCTAAGACATTTGACTGCTAACCAGAAGGCTGGCGGTTCAAACCCACCAGCCACTCCTAGGAAGGAAGGTTGG
>NW_006921632.1:12776070-12780796 GCF_000298275.1 Orycteropus afer afer | reverse complement strand
ATTTACATGAAAATTATAAAAATAGTACAGAGAGTTCCCATATACAGTATACCCAGTTTCCCCTGTCACTACTATCTTATATTTGTATGGTATATTTGTTAAAATTAATAAACCAATACTGATACATTATTATAAACTAAAGTCCCCAATTTGTTGAGATTTGCCTGGTTTTCATCTGATGTCATTTTTCTGTTCCAGGATCCCATTCAAAATACCACATCTTGGTGATGACTGTTTCTGAGACTTTTTTTGTTTTTGATAATTTCACAGTTTTGAGAACTCCTGGGCAGCTATTTTACAGACTGTCCCTCAATTGTGATTTTTTTCTTATGATTGGACTATGGTGATATGCTTTTGAGAGGAAGATCATAGAGGTCAAGTGCCTTTTTCGTTACATTATATCCAGAGTGCATATTTGTCACCACTCATGTTGATCTTGATCATCTGGCTGAGGTAGTGTTTGCCAGGTAACTTCCAGGTAACTGTAGAGTTACTTGAAAAAAGTTTTTTTTTAAAAAAAGAAATTAAATAATTAATTATTATTATTATTTTTTAAAGAAGCCAGAGAATGCTCACAAAAATGAATTAGGGTCAGTTATGTAGGAACTGTGATTACCAGCAACTCTTATTTTCAATAATTCCTTATTGGGGCTATATGGGCTCTTTCTCTCTCTCTCTCTTTTTTTACTTTGTGTGTTTTCTTATTGCTTATTTATTTTTTTTTTTAACTGATGATAGATTTCTGGCTCTATGAACTCTATTTTCTGGTTTCCTTATTATGTTTTCTCTATATTTTTTTATTTGGTTACCAGTGAGTTGCTGGACATCCTTCTCAACTGCTGTCTCCTGCCAAGGATCTACTTTGCATAGGTCTCATTTTCTTATACTTTCTATTCCCCACTGCTGGAGCCACTTTAACCCACCTAGGTGCCAGTTAGTATGCTAAGCACTTATCTCTCAGTTGATTTGATAATTTAAACAAGTAGTTGAGAATTATTCCCATTTTATAGTTGATAAAATTATTGTGATTCTATATTGCCTCATTCAAAATTCCCAACAAACTTCAGAAGTTAAGTAGTTTGTTCAAGATTATCCAGATAGTAAATAGCAGAATTGGGTTTAGATCCTGACTTCCACAACCCTAAGTCCACCACACCAGTTTTCTTTACAAAATATAAATGAACTTGACTAATGTTATTGTTCTAGGTGTGTCCTGAAGAGTTAAAAAGACAGATGTGAAATTTATAGTACATAACTCTTCCTGACTAAATCAATTCAGATCCTTGTTTTGCACCTCACTGACATTCATCTTGAGCAAGCTAGAATACAATGAATATTATATTGTATAGATAGGGGAGCTGTAGATCAGGGCCTTGTGATTAAAATTTGTGCTAGAAGGTTTGCAAGGCTAGATGGATGGAAAAAAACAGAAGGATAGGTAAGCAGTAAAGAAGGCTGAATTTGCTATAAGTGATGAATGTTCTGTGTTTATTGTGTTGTGTTGTATGTGTATCTGAATGGTTTTGTTGGTTTAAGATACTGGTCTACCACTTATCTCTCAGTTTGTCATACTGTGGTGGCTTGCATGTGCTGTGTTGCTGGAAGGCATGGCACCAGTATTTCAAACATCAGTGGATAAGTTTAAGACTAGAAAAACCTAGAGGTCTATATCTGATTGGAGGAAGACTCATTAAAAACCTGTGATATGCAGATGATGAAACCTTGCTTGCTGAAAGTGAAGAGAACTTGAAGAACTTACTGATGAGGACCCAAGACTGCAACCATCAGTATGGATTACACCTCAACATAAAGAAAACAAAAATCCTCACAATTGGACCAGTAAGTAACATCATGATAAATGGAGAAAATATTGAAGTTGTCAAGGATTTCATGTCACTTGGATCCACAGTCAATGTTCATGGAAGCAGCAGTCAAGAAATCAAATGATGTATTGCCTTGGGCAAATCTGATGCAAAAGCCCTCTAGAATTTTAAAAAACACAGATGTCACCTTGAGGACTAAGGTGTGGCTGACCCAAACCATGGTATTTTCAATCATCTCATATGCATGCAAAAACTGAACACTGAATGAGGGAGGCTGACAAAGAACAGATACATTTGAAATTTGGTGTTGGCAAAAAATATTGAATATGCCATGGACTGCCGGAAGAATGAACACATATGCTTTGGAAGAAATATAGGCAGAATGCTCCCTAGGAGCAAGGATAGTGAGACTTTGTATCACAGATATTGGATGTTTTATCAGGAGGGACAGTTCCTTAGAGAAGGACATCATGCTTGGTAAAGTAAAAGGTCAGCAAAAAGAGGAGGACCCTCAGCAGGAGAGATTGACACAGGGCTGCAATCATGGACTCAAACATAGCAACAATGGTGAGGAAAGCAGGATTGGGCTTTGTTTCATTCTGTTGTACATAGGGTCACTATGAATCAGAACTGACTTGACAGCACCAGCCACTCCTCGGAAGGAAGATGAGGCAATCCACTTCTGTAGTGAAACTGCCTTGGAAACCCAAGGAGGGGTCACTATGAGTCGGGTCCAACTCGATGGCAAGTAACAACAACAACAACAATAACAACAACAAGGCATTGAGGTAAAAGGCTGGGAGTCATGCAATTTGAGAGTGTTTTCTGATATCTTGATACCCTGGTATATTCAGTGATTGTGATAAATTTGAGCTTGTAGGGAACTGAAAAAAAAAAATCATGGCCATCAAGTTGATTCTGACTCAGAGTGACCCCCTTTGGGTTTCTGAGGCAGTAAATCTTTATGGAAGTAGATTGCCCTATCTTCCTTCTGCAGAGTGGCTGGTGGATTTGAACCGCCAACCTTTTGGATAGCAATCAAATGCCTTAGGCACTATGCCACAAGAGCTTCTTTTGTAGAGAATAAAAAGAAAAAAAAAAAACAAAAAAAACCTCACTGCTGTGGAGTCATTTCCAACTCATGGTGACCCCTCCTTGGGTTTCTGAGTAGATGGCCCAATCATCCTTCTGAGGCCTGGCTGGTGGGTTTGAATTACCAGTCTTCTGGTTAGCAGTCAAATGCCTTAAGCACTATGCCACCAGAGCTCCCCAAAAAAGGTAACAAGGGACTCAAAAGCAACTTTATTTTAAACAATGTAGTAGTGAAGGTGAAAGATAATGACAGCTTGAACTAGGTGACACCAAAACAGAGAAAAAGATGAATGGTTTTAAGATATTGAATGTGGGTGTGAGGGTGTGAGAATTGTCAAAGATGATGGATGTATCACAGATGCCAAGGACATATGGATAGTAGTATCATTTATTGAAATAAGAGACAACAATTCCCTGAGGGACCTCTGGTAGCATAGTGCCTAAGGCACTTGACTGCTAACCAGAAGACTGGTGGTTCAAACTCACCAGCCACTCCTCAGAAGGAAGGTTGGGCAATCTACTTCTGTAGTGATACTACCTCGGAAACCCAAGGAGGGGTTGCTATGAGTCAGGTCTGACTCCATGGCACAGAACAACAACAACAAAGCCCTGAGACAGGGCAGTTATGATTATGAATCCTTTAGATATTTAAATAGATATGTCAAATGGTAAATTATTGGATATATGTTTAGAAATCAGGGAAAGTCTGGGCTAGAGATATGCTAAGACTGAGCTATCTTTATACAGGTGAGTAACAGTACTAGTATTGTCCACAGCCTCTGAAGAGTGAAAAGACAAGGGGGACTAATAGCCAGATAACGATTAATTTGCAAAGGAAAAGAATGAAAAAAAAAAAAAAAATAGGTTAATAAACAGAAGACAAGCTGGAAAAAATTCAGGCAAAAAAGTAGGTCAAGAACTGGAAAAAATTCAGTGCTGAGAAATAGATAATTTGAAGAAGAAAAGAATTCTAAAAAATACTAAATTACAAATTGAGAAACCATGAAATATTTAGTTTGTCAATTAATCAAACAAGTAACAAAAGTTTCTTCTGTGACAACATTTCAAAACTAGTAAGACACTCATAAGTTTATCTCTTTGGCATGCCTTTTTTAGTTGATAAAGTTGAGACAGATTTAACATTTAATAATTCTGAAGCTGGGTATGGATTGTCCACGTTAGCTAGTCTTCTAAGTTCTTTGATTACTTTTATTTTTGTCATTTTTCTGCTTCTCTGTGCTTCCATCAGAGACTGGACAAGTGGAGGGAAAGGAAGTTTTACCAATTGCTTTGTTTTTCACTTGTTGCTCCATAGTGTTAATAAAGACTTGATGTAGGAATAAAAACCTGGAGGAACTTCAGATTTTTATTAGTCTCTCTCTTTTTTTCTCACTGAATATCAGAAATACTTTTTACTTAAAACTTGACAACAAAGGATCTAGCACTGTATACCTTTCTCATTAGAGTCATATACCATTTCATTGTAACTCAAGTAAATGTATTCATCATGAAAAAAAATAAAAGCTAATATTATTGAGAAGACAATATACACTTACCAACTTTTTAAAATTTCCATGTCTTCTTATGGTCAACATCATCTAAACATTTAGAAAGCTGAGGTTCCGGCAAGATGGTGGACTAGGCAGAAGGATTGCACAGACCATCTTCAACAAAGAAAAGGGAAACCAATTAACACAGACACAGAAGATAATCTTGGGCCCCTGAGCCTTGAAGGAAAGGATGCAGAATTGGACTAAACCCCAACTAGCAGAAGAATTTGCGTGAAAATACCAAAAAAAGGAGACCTACAG